>NW_027311929.1:0-17500 GCF_040954645.1 Diabrotica undecimpunctata | reverse complement strand
CACATACACTCTTCACCTCTCGACTCCTACTCATTAGTCGCCTCTTACGACAGGCAGGGCCTTCTTGCCACGGCCGTGTTCTCATCTCTGCAAGCCGAACGGACACACACACATACTCACACACGCACACACACACGTACACACGAACACACACACATACACTCTTCACCTCTCGACTCCTACCCATTAGTCGCCTCTTACGACAGGCAGGGCCTTCTTGCCACGGATGTGTTCATATCTCTGCGAGCCGACCGGACACACACACACTGACACACACTCATACACACACACAGACACTCACACACGCACGCACACACCCACACACACACACATACACTCTTCACCTCTCGACTCCTACCCATTATTCTCCTCTTACGACAGGCAGGGTCTTCTTGCCACGGCCGTGTTCTTATCTCTGCAAGCCTAACGGACACACACACACGCACACACTTTCCACCTCTCGACTTCTATCCATTAGTCGCCTCTTAAGACAGGCAGGGCCTTCTTGCCACGGACGTATTCTTATCTCTGCGAGCCGAACGGACACACACACACTCGCACACACACACACATACACGCTTCACCTCTCGACACCCACCCAGTAGTCGCCTCTTACGACATTCAGGGACTTCTTGCCACGGCCGTGTTCTTATCTCTGCGAGCCGACCGGACACACACACACTGACACACACTCATACACACACAGACACTCACACACGCACGCACACACCCACACACACACATACACTCTTCACCTCTCGACTCCTACCCATTATTCTCCTCTTACGACAGGCAGGGTCTTCTTGCCACGGCCGTGTTCTTATCTCTGCAAGCCTAACGGACACACACGCACACGCACACACTTTCCACCTCTCGACTCCTATCCATTAGTCGCCTCTTAAGACAGACAGGGCCTTCTTGCCACGGCCGTATTCTTATCTCTGCGAGCCGAGCGGACACACACACACACACACACACACACACACATACACTCTTCACCTGTCGACTCCTACCTTTTAGTCGCCTCTTAAGAGAGGCAGGGCCTTCTTGCCCCGCCATATTCTTATCTCTGCAAGCCGAACGGATACACACACTCACACACACACGCACGCATACACGCACACACACACGCACACATACACACACACACAAATACACTCTTTACCTCTCGACTCCTAACTATTAGTCGCCCCGTACGATTTGCATGGCCTTCTTGCCACGGCTGTTTTCTTATCTCTGCGAGCCAAAGGGATACACACACACACACACACACTCACAAACACACACACAGACGCACACGCACACACGCACGCTCACACGCACACACACATACACTCACACACACACACACACGCACAAACACACACACACGCACACACACACATACATTCTTCACCTCTCGACTCCTACCTATTAGTCGCCTCTTACGACAGGCAGGGCCTTCTTGCCTCGGCCGTGTTCTTATCTCTGCAAGCCGAACGGACACACACACATACTCACACAAGCACACACACACACACACGCACACACACACATACACTCTTCACCTCTTGACTCCTACCTATTAGTCGCACCTTACAACAGGCAGGGTCTTCTTGCCTTGGCCGTATTCTTATCTCTGCAAGCCTCACGGACACACACACATACACACACACTCACACACGCACACGCACACGCACACGCACACGCACACGCACACGCACACACTCTCCACCTCTCGACTCCTATCCATTAGTCGCCTCTTAAGACAGGCAGGGCCTTCTTGCCACGGACGTATTCTTATCTCTACAAGCCGAACGGACACACACACACATACTAACACACGCGCACACACACGCACACACACATACACTCTTCACCTCTCGACTCCCACCTATTAGTCGCCCCTCACAACAGGAATGGCCTTCTTGCTACAGCCATGTTCTTATCTCTGCGAGCCGAACGGACATACACACACACTCACACACACACGCACGCTCACACGCAGACACACACACACACACACGCACACGCACACGCACACGCACACACTCTCCACCTCTCGACTCCTACCTATTAGTCGCCTCTTAGGACAGGCAGGGCCTTCTTGCCTCGGCCGTGTTCTTATCTCTGCAAGCCGAACGGACACACACACATACTCACACACACACGCACACACGCACACACACATACACTCTTCACCTCTCGACTCCCACCTATTAGTCGCCCCTCACAACAGGAAGGGCCTTCTTGCTACAGCCATGTTCTTATCTCTGCGAGCCGAACGGACATACACACACACTCACACACACTTACACACGCACACACAAAGGAACAAACACACACACATACACTCTTTATCTCTCGACTTTTACCCATTAGTCGCTCCTTACAGCAAGCATGGCCTTCTTGCCACGGCCGTATTCTTATCTATGCAAGCCGAACGGACACACACCCATACACACACACACACACACTTACACACGCACAAACACATACACACGTACACACAAACGAACACACGCACACACACACGTACACTCTTCATCTCTCGACTCCTACCCATTAGTCGCTCCTTACAGCAAGCATGGCCTTCTTGCCTCGGCCGTATTCTTATCTCTGCAAGCCAAACAGACACACACATACACACACACACACTTACACACGCACACATACGCATACACGCACACACACACATACACTCTTCACCTCTCGACTCCTACTCATTAGTCGCCTCTTACGACAGGCAGGGCCTTCTTGCCACGGCCGTGTTCTCATCTCTGCAAGCCGAACGGACACACACACATACTCACACACGCACACACACACGTACACACGAACACACACACATACACTCTTCACCTCTCGACTCCTACCTATTAGTCGCCTCTTACGATAGGCAGGGCCTTCTTGCCTCGGTCGTGTTCTTATCTATGCAAGCCGAACGGACACACACACCCATACACACACACACACACTTACACACGCACAAACACATACACACGTACACTCTTTATCTCTCGAATCCTAGAACTCAGGTTCAATCGCTAGTTTAAGACAAGACGAACTCACCCTTGAGGTACTGAGCTAGGCAAGGTATAGACGATATGCTCCCACGGTTGATTGAGGTATTATTTTTACAATAGTACTTCAATTCTCTTTGGTAGTCTTATCGTTACAACACACACACTTACACACGCACAAACACACGCACACACACACACACACATACACTCTTCACCTCTCGACTCCTATTCATTAGTCGCCTCTTACGACAGGCAGGGACTTCTTACCACGGTCGTGTTCTTATCTCTGCAAGCCGAACGGACACACACACACTCACACACACACACGCGCACACTCACACACACACGCACACACGCACACACACACAAATACACTCTTCACCTCTCGACTCCTACCCATTACTCGCCTCGTACGACAGGCATGGACTTATTGCCTCGGCCGTATTCTAATCTCTGCGAGCCGAACGGACACACACATACATACACACACACACGCACAAACGCACGCACACATACAATCTTCACCTCTTGACTCCTATTCATTAGTCGCCTCTTACGACAGGCAGGGCCTTCTTGCCTCGGCCGTGTTCTTATCTCTGCAAGCCGAACGGACACACACACATACTCACACACGCACACACACACGTACACACGCACACACACATACACTCTTCACCTCTCGACTCCTACCTATTAGTCGCCTCTTACAATAGGCAGGGCCTTCTTGCCTCGGTCGTGTTCTTATCTCTGCAAGCCGAACTAACACACACACATACACACACACGCACACTCACACGCACAAACGCACACACACATAAACTCTTCACCTCTCGACTCCTACCTATTAGTCGCCTCTTACGATAGGCAGGGCCTTCTTGCCTCGGTCGTGTTCTTATCTCTGCAAGCCGAACTAACACACACACATACTCACACACACACACACTCACACACACACGCACACACGCACGTACACACGCACACACACATACACTCACACACACACACACACACACAAACACGCACACACGCACACACACATACATTCTTCACCTCTCGACTCCTACCTATTAGTCGCCTCTTACGACAGGCAGGGCCTTTTTTCCACTGCTGTTTTCTTATTTTTGCGAGCCGAAGGGACACACACACATACACACACACCCACTGACAAACCCACACACACGCACGCACACACGCACACACACATACACTCACACATACACAAACACGCACACACGCACACACACATACATTCTTCACCGCTCGACTCCTACCTATTAGTCGCCTCTAACGACAGGCAGGGCCTTCTTGCCTTGGATGTGTTTTTATCTCTGCAAGTCGAACGGACACACACACATACTCACACACGCACACACACACGCACACACGCACACACACACATACACTCTTCATCTCTCGACTCCTACCTATTAGTCGCCTCTTACGATAGGCAGGGCCTTCTTGCCTCGGTCGTGTTCTTATTTCTGCAAGCCGAACTAACACGCACACACACACATACACTCTTTACCTCTCGACTCCTACCCATTAGTCGCCTATTACGACAGGCAGGGCCTTCTTGTTACGGCCGTGTTCTTATCTCTGCAAGCCGAACTAACACACACACATACTCACACACGCATACACACGCACACACACACACACATACACACACACTTACACATGCACACACACGCACACACTCACACACACACATACACTCTTTTCCTCTCGACTTCCATCCATTAGTCGCCTCTTAAGACAGGCAGGGCCTTCATGCCACGGACGTATTCTTATCTCTGCGAGCCGAACGGACACACACACACACTTGCACACACACACACACAGACACACACACATACACGCTTCACCTCTCGACTCCTACCCATTAGTCGCCTCTTACGACATTCAGGGACTTCTTGACACGGCCGTGTTCTTATCTCTGCGAGCCGAACGGACACACTCACTTTTACACACACACACGCACACACGCACACGCATACGCACACGCAAACACACTCCACCTCTTGTCTCCTATCCATTAGTCGCCTCTTAAGAAAGGCAGGGTCTTCTTGCCTTGGCCGTATTCTTATCTCTGCAAGCCTCACGGACACACACACATACACACACACTCACACACGCACACACACACGCACACACGCACACACACACACATACACTCTTCACCTCTCGACTCCTACCCATTAGTCGCCTCTTACGACAGGCAGGGCCTTCTTGCCACGGCCATGTTCTTATCTCTGCAAGCCGAACGGACACACACACATACTCACACACGCACACACACACGCACACAGGCACACACACACATACACTCTTCACCTCTCGACTCCTACCTATTAGTCGCCTCTTACGATAGGCAGGGCCTTCTTGCCTCGGTCGTGTTCTTATTTCTGCAAGCCGAACTAACACACACACATACTCACACACGCACACACACACGCACACAGGCACACACACATACACTAGTAGAGGGCAAATGAGAGTTCTAGCCGCACCGTTCGTATACCCCCCACCACCGACTCCCCCACCATTATTATACCCCCCTCCAATGGTAAGGTAAGGGGTGAGAGTTCTAGCCGCACCGTCCGTATACCCCCCACCATTGACCCCCACCATTTTGTATACCCCCCACCATACCTCATACCCCCCACCACTGACGAGGTCAACGACCGGTCAAGGTCAAAGGGTCAACGACCGGTCAAGGGGTCAATAGCCGGTCAAGGGGTCAATAACCGGTCAAGAGGTCAACGACCGGTCAAGGGGTCAATGAACGGTCAGGGGGTCAATAAACGGTCAGGGGGTCAACGACCGGTCATGGGGTCAATGAACGGTCAATGTTAACGGTCAAGGGGTTAATAAACGGTCAATAAACATTCAATGGCCGTTACACACGAACGAGTAAAATATACATTACCAGTGAAAGGTATTTAAAAACATTGTTTTGAAAACATTAGTAATAGATAACTTTGTTTTCATAAGGTAAAAACAAGAAGTAAATTATTCATATTTATTTTATGTAATACATTTATGACATTGGTATTTGTATGGTAGGTAAGTGTTAAATAGCGAGATTGGATAGTGCTCCAAACAAGGTAGCTTCATTTGGATGACTTCATTACGTCGAATATGTGGTGGAAGTTCATTCCATTTATCCAATAGATCAAACCCATCAACATGATCCAGAAGGTACCACGCCGGAAATCGTTCTAACTCTTGTTTGTTAAATAAACAAAAATCTTTACGGCGAAGATAATGATCCGTTATCACTTGTTCTAATAAAGGATCGTGTTGAATAAGATTTAGAATACAAATATAGCAGTCGCTGACGGAAGGTGGGTACATCACTCCATCAAAGGTGGAAGGCCAATGATTATAACAGCGAGTAATTTTCGTTAGAATATGTGAATCATTTTTCATTTCATCTGGCAGTTTATGTTTAATATCTCGTAACTCTGATGCTTTCATATACCGGAGATATTGTAATGGAAAATCCCGTAATTCTTCGAAAGAAAATACACTCAACGGAACAGCAGGAAAGTGTTTACTGTAAGAAGTCATGTTGAATACTGTTTGATTGCATGTAAAATATTACCGCAAGAATAACTGGTTATACTTTCCACTCACAGATACCTCCCTCTTACTGATAACCCACTGAGACCCCCCACTTACTAGACATAAATGATATAAGGTAGGGTGACCTGTGTATCGAGTTAGTAAACATGTCTCAATACGACTTTAGTGATAACACACCCGTTCAAAAATATCGGGTAGAGAATAAAAAAGATGTAATAATAGGAGAAAAAAGTTTTCAGTTAAACAGATCGAAAAGCAAATTTGTGTCTATTGGGTTAAAGTACGGTGCGGAGTGTACACCAGTGATATCACTATACGGAAATCAAGGACAACGAGTAGTATTCACGGAAGAAGATTGGAAAGAATTTTTATACTACCAAGGAGTAATTACTAATTATCTGTACACGGTAGAAAGCAGTGAGTCTATAAGAAGAAAAAGCTATAGTATAGAATTTGAAAAGGTACTGGAAGCGAAAGTAATAAAGATATCACAAAGTAACTCCTACATTTATTTAGGGTATGAAACCATCTGTAAATTATGGGAGGTGTTACCGCTTATACAACATCATATTAACCATTTGAAACAAGGAAATTTCTCGGAATATTTAAAGAGTATATATCCACGATTACAAAACAACAAAGGTGATTTTTATGAAAACGTGTTAAGAAGTGTCAACGCAAACACTCAAGTTTGCTTTGAAGATATAAGTAATATTTTGGAATTGGTGTACGTGTATCCAGAAGCATTAAAAGATGTCTGCACAAACGGGAAAAAGAGTAACTTTTAATGATCATCTTAACAAAACACATGTTCTACGAGTTTGGAACCACGCATATCGTCAAGCACGACAAAGGTACTGGGAAATATTTGTAATAGATTCAATAAGGTTTAAAAAACGAATCGAAGAAACTTCGAAAATATTATCTCCGATTTTAAATATAAATCATAGAATGTTTGTATACAATAGTAGGTTTAAATAAATATTAAATCACAAAAGTTTTTTATTTTAAAAATTTATTAAATAAAAAATGTTTAACATATTTTATAATTACATTTAAAAGTAAAAAAGTAACACAAATAACTAAATACCAGGATAAACAAATATTTGATAGATATTCCCCACCAACTTGAGTAGCACCAGAAGAGATGTAGAGCTGACGCCATTCTGTTTCATCATTAAGGTAATTGGGAAAAGGTAATCGTAGTTTGTATACTGTACTGTTATATGGTATATAAGCGAATCTAAGATCTACTCCATTTAGCTTATAAAGACTCATGTTAGTCCACTGCGATGGCCAACTATCATTTTTTATTCCATTTCTATCAAAACATATATGAATATCGTTTACAGCATAAGGTTGGTAAATATAAAGTACTCCCTGCAAAACAGCATGTAAAATAAGTAGACCTGCTCCAGGCATTATTTTATCGCGAACTAAATTCTGTTAGATAAATTTTCTATATTTATACAACATTATTTTTACTAATCCACGAGTTGTGACTTTTATCTAATCCCAACCATTTAACATAAACTTGGTTAGCTTTGCGTTTTAATATCCGTTCCACAAGATAGACGTCTGAAAATTTAACTTTTTGAAGTTCTTCGGTGTAAAATGCCCCATTAATTTCCTCTTGTTTAGAATCCTCGAGTAAGTAGGTAGTTGGATTGGTTAACTGAACTTTTTTAATCTTAAATATTTCAGTACTCCAAGATGGTGTATATCCTTTAGCAAATGCGTGGCGATATTTACTTATACGAACATAATCCCCTCTTTGAAATTTTGGTTTACGTTTATCAACGGTTTTTAACCAGTTGTAAGCAATTATCTGCTTTGCATTTCGATTAGTTACTTTACTTGGGATGACACCCGTAGTTGAATGTTTGGTGTTATTGTACTGTTCAACGATCGATGGTAGTATGTTAACCCATTTATAAGAACCTTGCAAACTAAATTGTTTCCACAACTTTGACTTAAGAGTTCGTATCACACGTTCAGCAATACTTGCTTTTAAATTAGAATATGTGCTGTAATGATTTATACCATAAGATGACATTAGGTTTTTAAAGTGGGAATTATAAAATTCAGTCCCATTATCTGTTTGTAAATGTTTAGGAATTTTAGGCATTTGAGATAAAATTTTCTTCATACAATTGGTAACTTCAGACCCCGTTTTTCTTTTAATCGGTGACGCCCAAACATATTTACTAAATGCATTTATGACAATAAGAATATAGTTATATCCGCTGTTGTATTTAACAAAAGGAGTCATAACAGCTAAATCTGCTTGACACAAATCATGCAAACCTTTAATAATAACATGCCTCCGTTTAAAGTTTTTTTTTGCGGGTTTATGAAGTTCATTAACGACTTGTTCTTTGGGGTTAGACATTTTTTTCTAGTGGACACTGAAGAGTAATATGGACAAAAACGTTAGGATTCGTATCAAGTTTAAACGAAAGTTTATCACCTTTCTTTACATGTAAACCAGGTAATTCATGATATTTATACTCTATCGAATTTATTAAAACTAATCCATTAAAACTGTAATGTTGTACTGTTTCAATTTTAGCGTTTACAGAAAATACATACGACGTCCCTCCATGATCCAACACATAAAAGTCCTTGTTTAAACTTGTTTTTTCTTCTCCTTTTAAAGCTATTATACATTTGGTGTGGTAAGAAGATGGATCACAAATAAAATATAGTGGATTTGTAGAATTACCGTGAGATTTTAAATCAGTTAGAAAATGATTGCCAAATTTATTAATGGGCATTATTATTGAATTATACCACCTTCTCGAAGTTCCTCGATAATGGAAATGATTTCGTTACCGTGACCGTTATTTCCCGCAGATTGTGATGCTAGAAGTAGTCGAAGTCTATCTATTATCTCATTAAAATTGTCAAAGTATTTATACTCAGTTGGTTTCGTAGTGTATTGTTTTGTTAGTAAAGCACCACCTTTTTTACCAGTAAATTGTTTGGCTCGATTTCTAGTTGTCGCACCAAGACTTGAAGGTAAAGAAGTTAATCTTTGTCTGTGAGGTTGGGGTCTAGTTTCCAATACTGGCTTAATAATAAAATAATATTTATCTTTTATTTTAGATTCCATTTTTCTAATTGGTAATTCAGGATTATTGTTTCTATGAAGAGCATTGGTTCGTCGTAAAATATCCACGTATTCGTTAACATCCCCCTGTTTAAAACTAACAGGGTTTGCCTTAAACATTAATTCATAGAGACCTTGTGTCCCTATGTACTTAACTCCTTTTATAATCATATCCGAACCGTCAAAATCAATATTTGAATCACCGATTGAAAATTTTTCGTTAGCTAAATCGTGATACACTCCTAATATATGATCAAATTTACCTTTTGTATCCTCTATATTAGCTTTTACGTACTCCCGAGGTAAAGGTTCAGTGAATTGCTCATAGTACTCACCCATTACGTCAGGATTATTAACCATATTGTTAAACTCTAATACAGTTTCTTCAAAAAATCGATTTATATCTTCACTACTATTACCTCTTACACGTTGTGATGTAAATGTATCTTCTGCACTATCTTCTCCAAGTCGTGATTCAAATGTTTCTTCGATCCCGCTAGGTGGGATAAAAGAAAGTTCTCCAAAGTTGGTAGATGTTTTAGATGAAGAAGAACGTTTATTTGGTGATGAAGTCGCAAGTTGATATAAACTAAGATTTGGTGTGCTTAATCGACGAGGATTAGACTTGGGAGATCCTAATTTAGGTGATTTAGGTAGTTTAAGTGGGACAGATTCTTGTTTTATATTACTTGTAGGTTCTTGTTTTACATTACTTGTAGGTTCTAATTTTAACAACAACTCCTTGAGAGGTTTTGTTATGGGTTGATAATTTTTTTCTAACTGACTCTGAGACTTGATAATATCACTTTTTAAACTACGATATTTTCGTTTTAATGCTTGGCGGGTTTTTAACAGTTGTTTAGCGATTCGAGTATCCATTTTTACTAACACTAAAAAGGTGTACTTCTTCTTTTATATATGTACAAATGTATCAAACCCTTTGCGATATTTTCCTGAAGATAACAAACAATCCTTATCAATCACTACAAATCCATATTTATCTTTCCAACAAAAAGAACAAAAATCTTTAAATTGTTGAAAACTCATATCAATATTGACATGGTCGTCATATATGTGTTTTAAATTCGTCATATCTTGTTGAAAAATGACTAAAAGATTGGCATTATCCCGCACTAACTGTTTTGGTATAGCGCTATAAGTTTGACACAAGTAAAAACAGTCGGTAAATTTATGTCTACCAAAACAAAAATAACTTTGAATAAGTTTTTGATCACACGAAGCAACATCATCAAAGATTATTATTGAATGATTTTTAATATCTTCTGGAGTAGGTATGTTTGCAGAATCACCATATTCTTCATACCCAATCTCAGACATCGGTTTAATTAAGTTACGTAGGTATATATATTTTGGTTGGTGAAGTGATTTAGAATAAACATATATGTTTTGAAATCTTAAACCATTAGGATGCTCAATCAACGATAATAATGTATTAGTCTTACCACATCCACTTGGTCCAATAATAAGACACCGTTTTGAATCACCACCAAATAAATTACCGTGTTTTTTTATTTTATTATCTTGTGCAACTATATCATGGTTTGTAATAGGTAGCGACAGTTGTTGTTTTTCAATCTTCATTGTATCTGGGAATGATGTGAGTATATATAGGGTATCAGATTATATATAAAAGAAAGTATAATGAGGCGAAAAAGGATTAGTAGACATCGAACAGTTGAAAGAAGAGGTTGCGGATTATTAAATTCCGTCATCAATACACTACCAGTCGAGGTACACATTCCAGGTTATTCGTATTGTGGGCCGGGGACTAAGCTAGAAAAAAGACTTGCACTTGGTAATTCAGGAATAAATTTATTAGATAAAGCCTGTAAAGAACACGACATCGCATATTCCCTACATAAAGAACTTAGTAAAAGGCACGAAGCTGATAAAATATTAGAGAACAAAGCTTGGGATCGAGTAAAATCCAAGGACGCTACATTTGGTGAAAAAGCAGCAGCTTGGTTAGTTACAACGACGATGAAGGGTAAACGTAAATTGGGGATGGGGTTACGTAAGATTAGACGTCGGTTAAATAAAAAAGGTGGATCCCTTAAAAGAAAAAGAATAAATTTGAAAAAACGTATTATTAAAACCCCCAAAAAAGGAGGTTTTCTACCTTTATTATTACCGTTAATCGGAGCTTTAAGTGCGGTTGGGGGTGGAACTGCATCCATTATGAAGGCTATTAACGATGCAAAAACCAACCGTGAACAAATAGCTGAACAAAAACGTCATAATCTTGCTATGGAGAAAGGAGGTAAAGGGTTATACTTAAAACCTGCTAAAGGGTATGGGATGTATTTAAAACCATATTCAAAAAACTAATATTCCCCCATCATCCGTTAACAGATGTTGATTTAAAAAAATATGTAAAATTATTAAAAATCCCGCATTTTAGAGATGTATTCATGAGAGATACCTTACCAAGTAAAATTCAAAAATATGAAAGCGGTATTATAAATATGGATTTAAATAAAGGTAAAGGCACGCACTGGACAGCTTATACGAAAGAGAACAACAATATAATATATTTTGATTCTTATGGTGATTTATCACCACCACATAATGTAATCAAATACTTTAAAACTGGTGGTCCTGTAAATATAAATTATAATTATAAAAGGTTCCAACATCATTCTTACAATTGCGGTCAATTGGCATTACAGTTTCTATATAACCATTATAATAAGGATGTGTGAATCAGTCTAAACAATAGAACCGTTCAGCAAATATGTCGTATAATTTCACCCTGACCGGGAAGTCGTGTATTTTAAGTTATAATTTTAATCCTCCCATTTACCTGGATGAAAGTCTTGAATATGAAGTTGGTTTAACGAACTTTTATTCTTTTAATTCCATACCCAACATTGATGAATCTAATAATGTATTTCTCTTTGGTCGCGGTAACATTTTTTATACAACTGTTATCCCACTGGGCTCGTATGAATTGGAAGATATAATTCAGCTTTTAACGGGGTTGATGAAAAAAAGAGATAAAGATGCTTATATAGATATTATTCCAGATAAAAACACATCTAAAGTATCTATTAAAAGTAATTGTTCACTACATTTCGGTATTAAAAACTCTATAGGTAAAATTTTTGGGTTTAAGAAAAGAGAACTGGAAGCAAATAAAATTCATGTTTCTGATGAGCCAGTAAATATTTCAGTGACAAATGCAATCTGTGTTGATTGCAATATCGCTTCAGGCTCGTATTTAAATGGAGACCCGGTTCATATAATCTACCAATTTTTTCCAACCGTACCTAGTGGGTATAAAATAGTCGAGTCACCTCAAAATATTTTATATTACCCCATCAGCGTTAAGACAATCAACAACATTAGTGTAAAAATTGTTGATCAAAACGGTAAACTACTTAATTTTCGACAAGAAGAGATAACTATTAATTTACATTTACGACAGCGATTATAATGGTTCTAAACTTTTCCCGTCAACAACCCGATTACATAAAAAACTATAAAAGAACCGCCAAGAAACAAAAATTAAACAGTTTAAAAAAACGATTGGAATATTAACACCATCTAATCGCTTATTATTAAAAAATCTTGGTTTTAAACTTTTAGTGTGATGGAAGTGTTACAAGTAACGGGTCAACCTTATAACGATACAACTATACAGGAATATCAATTTCACAGCTATTCACCATACATTCCCGGAAAGTTGAACTATAACGACGAGATAAAAATTCCCATATATGACCTTGACACATATACGCTCCCTTCAACATCATACTTAGATATAGAAGGAAAGCTACTCACCCACGACGATAAGGAACCAACAAAACTTAAATTTATAAATAACGCTATTTCTTTTTTATTTCGAGAGCTACGATATGAGTTAAATGGAGTTATTATAGACTCTGTTCGAGAGGTTGGACTGGTATCAACGATTAAAAATTATTTAAGTCTTAACGAAAACGAAAGTATTCTGTTCCAAAATGCTGGATGGTTTCCAAAAGCAGGAGATGAAAAAATAATAGTGGACGCCCATGGAAACTTTAACGTGTGTATCCCATTACGATTATTATCAGGATTTTTTGAAGATTTTAGAAAAATTATTATGAATGTAAAGCAGGAGCTTATTTTAATACGATCGAATGATGATGTGGACTCTGTTGTGAGTATAGACGACAGCGAACGACCTAAAGTTGAAATTACAAAATTACAATGGAATGTTGCCCATGTTAGCCCAAGCATGCGTGAACAACTACGATTGAATGGCATAGCTCATAAAAATATTGAGCTACCAATTAAATTCCGTTCGTGGCAAATGATTGAATATCCATCATTAAATAATACAACACGACATACGTGGGCGGTAAAAACTAGTACTAACATTGAGACACCGAGACATATCATTATCGCATTCCAAAAAGGAAGAAAATCCAAAATTACTAAAGATATGAGCAAATTTGACCATAACGACCTCAAAAATATAAAGGTATTTTTAAATTCTGAAAGATACCCTTATAATGACTTACACATTGATTTTGACACCAACAAGTTCGCTCAAATTTATGAGATGTTTGGAAGTTTTCAGACAAGTTATTATAATTTAAGTTTAAACCAACCGATATTTAGTCCTCAAGATTTTAAAACTAAAACACCACTCATACATATAGATTGCTCTAGGCAGAAAGAAGTGATCCAAAATGGGTCCATTGTTCTACGTATCGAATTTGAAACAAATACACCTTCAACACCTGATGTATCAGCATATTGTTTAATTTTACATGAGAAGGAATTTACATATAATCCATTAACAAAAATAGTAAAGCAGTATTAATACGCATGCGTTATAACTGTATATTAATTAATAGTAATAATTAAAAACGTTAGTTCATGATGAAACGTTTACACGAAAACACAATAGACAACTTTATAGATAATTTAAAAAAACTTAAAAAACAAATTCAGCAGTACGAGGCTTTTAAAGAGGTTATACAAAAATTTAAACAATTGCAAATATGAAACTTGTTATTGACATCCAAGGTTTTAAAATTGAGAATAATAGGTTTATTTGTAAAGAATTGGCGTGTTATTCAGGAGATAAATGTGTAGTATATATATTTAAACCACCTTTCCCATTACGAATGTTACCTCCTAATTTAATTCAGCAAGCGACATGGTTAAGCAAACACCACCACTGCATCTCTTGGAGTGAAGGTTATACCCCCTTATACGAATTAAAAAAAATTATAAAGGAATTAACAGACAAAGCTGAAATTGTTTATGTAAAAGGAATGGAAAAAGCGAATTACATAAGAAAATATTCTTCCACACCTGTAATTGAAGTAGGTGAATTTCCACCACTACCAGTATCGGAAGCAAAATGTTTTTACCACTCTAAACAGAAATGTATATGCGCCCTTTCAAATGTATTTTTTATTTATGAAAATTTTGTAATGGAGTAAATTTGAATAAAAACATTATATTTTTTACTTTTTTATTTTTTGATTCAAACTACAATAATAAGTTTTGTCTATAACCTACTTACAGAACCTAAACAACCTTCACATTTGAAGGGGTGTTGATACCCCTTAAACTGCAACCTTTTCAAAATCCTTGGTGGTAGCAGGTCTTCTATTGGTTTAAGAGATTCCAATTGTTGGTATTGGACAAGTTTTTGAAGAACGGTGTCGAAAGTTGACGTCTTTTTTAAGAATTGGTCCACCCACAACCAAACGTCGGAAAATTTGAAAATTCTTTCCAAAGCTATGTCTAATAGATAACGCTTCGTCAGGTATTCGTTAACGAACACACGTAATTTTATGGGTAGGCACACATTATCAAACATGTTGTTTTGACCCAGTTCACAAAGTGTCTCCACCCAACAGTATACACAAATTTTATTCATTTTTTTTTTGTTAGTATAATATTCAATAGATGTTAAATTAGGTGTTGATTTTTCACTAAGTAATTTCACTTTATCCATAGTAATTTTAATACTTTCTTGAAACATGATTATAGTCTAAACTGATTTTGGAATTACATCAACGAAGTTATATACCATCGACCCCCACTAAACCATATCGAAACCGGTTTTAAAGCTTGTGTCGCTAATATCCCCACCTTTATTTGTTACCAATAATATATTCAACTCTATAATAAGTAGTACAAAAATATTTTATAATTTATTACAAATTATATATAAAAAGATAGAATTACATTTCATCAGTCTTGCAAACCGACATGTAGAATGCTTTATGCACTCATCAATAGGTATATCGTATGGCTCCCATTTGTGTATTTCGACCTTACAGTAGAAATGACTTCGACATTCCCTATATGCTAGAACCCTGCTTTGCTTAACAACACGAGTTAACTGCACCTATTCAATATTTAAAGGACGGTAAACGATCTTAAAACAGATGTATACTACCAAAGTTACCATCGTCAAAACACATTTTTAATTAAAATATATATAAAAATATTTTAATTATTTATTAACAAAATAAAAAAATTAATTATACATATTATTAAAATATATGGTATTACATTGTTAAAACTTCGTTGAACACATTTTTTTTTTGAACTTCGATATTTTGTCGCCAACATTTTTGCGAAAAAACAGTCGCTGTACTTTAAATGTTCTTCAATTGGTATATCGGAAGGTTCCCATTTATATATTTCAGTATTGCAGTAGAAACATCGAACTACATCACTAACTCCTGTATAGTAAAACCCAGCTTTGCTTAACAACAGGGGTTCAACTGCACCCTTCCAATATTTAAAAGAAAGTAAACGGTCTTCAAATTGCCGCCCAGTACGAGATATACTATCATCGTTACCGTCGTCAAGACACATATTTGACTAATAAGTTAGTTCGGAAAATAATCTATATATGTAAACTTATATTGGAGGGAGGTATAAGCTTGAAATTTTTAAACAATTATCACATTAATAACACTAATTGTGCTATAAAAAATTTATATTAACAAAAAAACTGACAAAAAGATACAAAACCAATAAGACCTTGACCGTTTGTTCACATTTGTTACCCACGTTCATAGGATAAAAAGAATAAAACCTTGACCGGTTATTCACCTATCTTTGTTTGAACCGGTTTGGTGACCGCATATTCACCTTTTCTTGTCTATGGTCGGACTATAGAATAAAAAGAAAAAATCCAACAAGACCTTGACGGGGCAATTACCCCCATTGTTGTTAAACCTGTTTAGCTCAGTCTTAAAGATGCTACTTTCGGTTGAGTTCTATCCAAAAATGTTTGTTAGACAGTAAGCCTTACACATTCAAACATGGAAGTTGGTTCTCCAAGTATCATTGTAGATAGTGGTGTATGTGACTCTAGTACAGATTGGGATAATTGCTGTACTATTAGTGAAGATGGCCCATGCGATTCTACTACGAATTGTAATCTATCTGTATGGAGTTCGTCAACACTCGAGCTGTCAGAGGACTTATCTTCTTTGTCGGAGAGGGACATGTCTGATGTAGAGAATGACAGTTTATTGTATAGTGACGTGGAATTTGAGGATGTATCGGAAAATGATGTGTTTTTGGAACCTGTGATAGCACCACCCGAACTGATTGAGGATGTATCGGAAAATAATATGTTTTGCGGACCAGAGATAACACCATTCAAACTAATTAATGAACCGATAATTATCTATTAATCATTTAAATATTAGTACTTTATTATGGTAATATATTTGTAATTCAATTATGTTGCAAATCCTTATTAGTTATTTTTGTACTCAAATTCTATACTTATAACCATATACTTACC
>NW_027311928.1:300000-384999 GCF_040954645.1 Diabrotica undecimpunctata | reverse complement strand
AAGTTCTATACTTATATCCCTGAATCTTCCTTTTTGTCTTGTGATTGTTTCGGTTTTGGAGCTGGCATCGATAGCATTGTTTATTGCTTGTTCTAGTTTTATTACACTGTCTTCTAGTTCTGTAATATTATTAATTGTTGGGATGTTACCGATGTTCTCGCTCACAATTCTTCTAAAGTTTGGCCAACTTGTTTTCTTTCTGTTGTGGGGCTGCAAATAGTTCAATTCTGTTGCGCCCAGGGTCAGGACGATTAGGTTATGTGTCGAATCGCCTTCATTTAGAGAGTGTATCTCGTATTGTTGACCCACGTTGTGTAGGATTGCAATGTCGAGATACGTAGGGAGTTCTCCGTGGAAACATGTCGGTTCTGTTGGTCCGATGACATATGTGTTCGGTCTGTTCTCGAGATGGTTGCAGAGATATCTTCCGTTTCGGTTGGTCGTCCTGTCAAACCAATTGGGAGATCTAGCATTTAGGTCTCCAATAATTATAGTTGGCTCTTCTGAGTTCAGTATTAGGCTCAAATCTTCGTTGAAAATCGGATCATGTGGTCTAACGTAAGCTGACACTATTTTTAGTGTTTCGTTGTTGGCTTAAGTCGAATAATTGTGGCTTCCATTGTCACCAGTCCGTCTGGTGTTGGGATGTGCTCGTGTTCGAGTCCCCTTTTGACTAATATAGCTGTTCCTCCTGATAATGCTCTATGATCCGTTCTATAGATATCGTAGCCTGGAAATTTTGTTTTTTTCCTTTCCACTAGTTTAGTTTCTTGAAGGGCTACGATATCGAGCTCTAATCTGTTTATTATTTCATCCAGAAGGTTGATCTTTTTGAATATTCCGCCGGAATTCCATGACCCAATGCGTAGATCTTCGTTTTGGTTTGCTATCATTTTCGGACGGCTTCTCCAAATGCAGTCATCATTTTTGTTGCTTTGTCCATCATGGACATCATTTCCATCATTTTGTTATTATACTCTGTATGGAAGTTTGCGATAAGGGTAGCTGCATCCTGTACCGACACTTCTTGTGGTTGTGCTGGAGATTCTGAGGTGGTTTCAGCGGATTTTTTCGCTGCCTGTGCGTAGCTGACTCCTTTGTTGATTGGAGCGCTGTTTATGGGTCTTCCTACCGGTCTTGTTGGGGCAGGTGTTTTCTTTTTGGGGGCCTTAGAGCATCCTCTATAATTTGCTGTGTGCGCTTCACCACAGTTTGCACATTTGGGGTTGGTTTCCCGGCTTTTCTCACAGTCGTTACTGATGTGGTTTTCTCCGCATTTTACACATCTGGATCCGCAATGGCAAGCCTTTGAGCTGTGATAGAACCCTTGACAGTTATAACACTGTAGGGTGTCTTTTGTGATTTTGAATTCATCCTCCACATAGATGCGCATGTAGCATATATCAGATATTTTTTTAATTTTTGCAACGTCTTCCTCTTTGAGGGTGACGATGAAATGTGGCAGTACTTTTTTATCAGCTTTTTTGGAGATCATATTGATCACCCTTGTTGCTTCTATTCCTTTCTTGTATAGTTCGTCTTTAATTGCTACTGTGCTAGTAGTAGCAGATAGCCCTTTTATAATGACTCTTTTTAGTTTATCGCTATCTATGGGATATGCGATGAATTCTACTTTTGGACTGTGTTCTTCTAGGATGTGTACCATTCCTAGGTAATCTTTTCTGGTTTTTGTGTTAATAACTATCGATCTGCCTGATCGTGCAAACTTGTTGACTGATATTATGCCTTGGTTGGCTGCTCTCTGCAGGATTTTTTGGTGTTCTCCTACAGTTTTTAGGATTATCGCCGGTGGTTTCGGCTCTTTTACTATAGGCTCCTCGCTTGTTTGCGGTGAGTCTTTTGGTACGTCGTTTTCTTTTTCAACTTGGCTATTTTTGTTCAAGTTATTTTGGGCAGTTTTCTTTTTATGGCTTCTTTCATGAGCCTCTTTCGCAGCCTTGTTAAATTCGATTTCTTTCCGCTGATTTATTATCTGCGTCTGCTTTTCGGCGACGCTTATTTTTGTTTTCACACTACTGTCTGATTTCTCAGTAGTGGTGCCTGTCTTTTTTCCTTTTTTGTTTTGGACTTGTGTCCAACCTGCAGGTTCTTTGGTTGTTATGATTCTTTCCGGCTCTTTAGGCTTGCCTTTGCTACCGGATGGCTTTACGGGGGGAGGTGAACCGATTCCTAGTTCCACTAGCTTTACAACGTCATTATCGAGGGAGGCTTTCCACGGGTCGATTTCCATTATTGACTCTTCTTTCTCCTTGGCTGCTGTTAATGCCATTATATGTTGTACAAGTTTTTGTATCTCCTTGTCCTTTTCTTTGTTTTCGTTTCTCAGCTCAGTCATCTGAGCGAGAAGGTCTTGGATTTGTTTATTTGCCTTTTCCTCGCGGATACGGCTTTCTTCTTTAAGGGATTTGATCTGTTCCGTCAGTACATTGACCGACCTTAAAAGCTCATTGGCCTTTTCCCTTTCCGCCATTTCTCTGGCCTTTTTCTTTACTTCTTCGTCTTCCGAAGAGTCTTCTTTGGGCCTTAGCCTTTTCATTTTCTTGCCGATTTCGGGCTCGGCTTCATTTTTGGAGACGTTGTCCACGGCGGGTTGTGTCTCTACTACAGTTGGGGGTGGGACTTCGCGCGATACCGCAGCTGGGCTCGGCTCTTCGTCGATGGCGTCCATCGTATTGATATCGTCATCGGTGTCGATTTCGCTTTTTTCTTCCTCCGACTCGGGCAGATAGGAGTCATCGTCAGATATTACGATTTCTATGTCGTCGATCGCGGGATTAGTCGATTTAATAAATTTATTATATAGCTCGATCGAGCTGTCAACAGAGGGGTTTGATGATTCGGCTAAATCATTCTCTTCTTCTTCTTGTGTTGTCATTTGCGTGACAACACTTTCTGGGGGGGGAATATCACTCATATTGCCGTAAAGCAGTGAACAAATAGTTCATAAGATATAAGAAAATTCTACTTAGACGACTCTGTTTTTTTTTCCACCGACTGACCGCTGTCAGTACGGCTTACTGGGTGCCGTCCCAGGTACCTCGCGGTAGTTCACTCCCTGTATTCACAGTGAGGGATCCTCTTCCTGTTTCTCACACCTCAGGAGCAGGGGCCGTTTCTGTCCGACCTTGTCAAATGTCAAGGCCTTACAGTGTCATCCCTGACGACACACTGAGGTGATCCCGAATTCTTCGCAAACGCGAAGCTATTATAGCCTCCGCGAGGAGCCTATAAAAACAGCTCCTCGACGGTTTAACTAGTAACAACCTCGCATCCGCTTTTCGCTAATATGTAGGACAAGTGCCTATGCCACACTCGGTGTCTTACCCACCGGGAGCTGAAAAGCTCCGTTGACAATAGGTCAGTCGCCCCCACCTAAGCACGCTTCTCTCTCACGTCCGTACTGTTCGGCTGCTCGAGTCGAACTAAAGTACTATGGTATAAGAGATTCACTGTATTTTGAAGGTGGCATTGCATTCATTGATGACAAAATAATTATTCTGAGAAAACTTGGGCTTGGCATGATAAAACTGCTTCATAAATTCCATATAGGAGTCAGCAAAACTATAAAAAATGTCAGGAGTATATTTTATTGGCCAGTACATAATGATGATATAACCAACTATATAAATAATGCAGGATATGTAAGAAATACATACCAAATAATTTTAAAGAACCAATGATGCCTCATGACATTCTTAGACTAAGATTCAATAAAGACATTTTAGAGTATTGTTCAAAGGCATATTAAGTAATTGTAAACTATTTTTCGCATGGGTTGGACATTGCAGTATTAAAAGATAAAACTTTCAGTTTAGCAATCAACTCATTTCAAGATTTTTCTAGTAGATTTAGATATCCTGAAATTTTAATTGCAGATAATCTACCATTTACCTCGGCTAAATGTAAAAGTTATTATAGCGAAAAAGACATTATAATTATGACATGCACCCCACATTACCACCAGAGTAATGGACTTGCAAGAAAAGCAGTAACAATAGCAAGCAAATTAAAAAAAAAGAATTTTAAAAAAATAACGATTTTAGAGATTTTGTAATGGAGTATAATAATAACTGCATAATAAATATTGATGCATCTGCAGCTCAAATTTTACAGAGCAGGATCCTGATGGAACAATTAGCAACTACAGCTAATAATTTAGAACCTACAATCCAGAAACAATTATATGAGAATGTGTACAAAGAAAAAGAGAAATTACAATTACATTATGATAAGACATCACGAATAAAACCAGTAAAGTTTAGAAAGGGAGATACCGAAGTAAAAAGGAGTTCAAAAGATAATTATTGGCGTAAAGCAATTGTTAGAAAAGGCCAATGAACCTTGATCATATTGGGTGAGCAAAGAAGATAACAATAAAATTATTAGACGGAACGGAATTTACACCAAATGAAACATTCATACACCAGAACACTTGAAAAAGAACTCATTTTAGAACCCGAGTTGTACCCTGATATTCAGTCACAAAGTGTTCATAAAGATACCGCTAGCATCCATGTAAATGATAGTGTTAATAAACTGACTGGGTGCCCGAGACTAAAAAATAATTTATAAATACGTAGGAATTATCAGGTAAAGTGGTCTCTAATAAAAATCTTTGTTTTTTCTAAGAAACTCAATATTTCGCTATTTATTTGATAGCTTCATTAGGAGTACACTGTAAAACAATTTGAACATTACAAAAATGGCGTACAAATACATTTAAAAAACTCTTAGAAAATTAAAACATTTCACAATTAGATTAGATCAATATTATAGGAAGTTTTTCAAAGAATAATTTTCACTACAAATTTGTTTAATTTTAGTAATTTCTCGGGATTTTACATCTCTCCGAAGTTCACCGAATTCTTGAATACTCGCCATCTTGAAATAAGAGATTCAAAGGGTTTTCGCGCTCTATCGCGTAAACTAGGAACCCTACAGAAAATTTTATTAGACAGTATTTATAACAAATTAAAATGTCTACAACTTTATTCCTATATATATATATATATATATATATATATATATATATATATATATATATATATATATTATTGTGATATTTAAAGTCTTGGTGCGCCAAGCAATAATTAGCTAATTAATTTTTTTGATTAATTAAAATTATCTAGATGATATGATTATGACTCTATCACAATTTTTAATTCTTTTATCTCAGGGTTAAATTCGTGCTTCAATATCTATGCTATTACATGTGAAAGGTAAGGTCCAGAGAATACCGGAATAATAAAAAACACATATGATCTAACACTATATATTGAAATAAAAATAATGAAATAATTCACACTCAAAAGTTTTCAATAAACAAATCTCATATAATGATTCTCAAAAATTTTGTTCTACGTACGTGAACAATCAAAATTAATGGTACAAACAATATTAATTGAAATCTCAAAATTCCGAACTATTCTAACTCTCCTAATCAAAATATTTATATCCTTTCTAAATTAAGTGTAAAAATTGTGTTATCAATAAAAGAAAAAACTTCAGAAAACAAAATATCTCTCTCTGATGATGAGTGGTCCAAATCCTTGTTCCTTGTAGACTATATTATCTCCTCTCAACCGCTCCCTATGTAATCAGCAATCTTACAACAGATTGTTGCAAGTATATCGTCCTTAATGATCTCCTTCAAAAGCAACAATCATTCAAATTATGATAGCCTTTCTCCTCTCGATAAACTGAATCTCTCGTTGGCCCGAGTGAAAAATGACTCTTGGAATATCTTCTCTTTACGATAAACTGAATCTCTCGTTGGCCTGAACAGTGACTCTTGGAATATAAGTAGGAAAATATGACTTACAATATTTTGCTGCTCCAGCTTCTGTAAGATACACTAACTCCACAAAAACTCACTAACATTCAACACTACTGCTTGCTACTTCTCAGGAACTGCCAGAGAACAATCACCGTTCCTCTTACAAATTTGGAAAACCAACTGATCCTCTCTTCTTTCTGCTCAATCTCGCTAAACTTTTTCCTACATACTTATCCCATCTTTTTCAATCTCCGCCAATCAAAACTCGTCACAATTCCCCCATTTTTTCATTTCGATAACAAACAAATTTTTACCTATAATTATAAATTTCCTAAAACTTATTTACAAATAATATTTTTCTATAATTCTTAAAAACTAACAAAAACCTCTTTCTATAATCCCTTCTATTGTCTTTAATCACTGCATTAATGTATTTTGAAAAACCCCGTTCAATTCTTTGGCTTTCACTTAAACTTATGCGGGTCACTCAAGTATAACAAAGAAATAATTTCTGTATAGCTTACATTTTGTTTAGTACAGGAAATCCAGGAATTTAATAACTTTCCTTCTTCGAAATGTTTGTTGTTTATTATCCTACTTATCTGAATTATTTTAATGTTATTGAATTTTGAAATATTTTTAAACAAACCAATATTTTTCTCGATTTTACATATCATAACAATATATATATATATATATATATATATATATATATATATATATATATATATATATATATATATATATAGATATATATATATATATATATATATATATAAATATATATATATAAATATATATATATAAATATATATATATATATATATATATATATATATATATATATATATTGATCGTGGATTCAAAATATTTTCCAATTGGCATCCTAATTGGGATAGGTAATATGACCTGAATAAAATACATAGAATTTCAACTGAACTATATGTGAGATGTCCTTTATTTTAATGAAATTTTATATAACAATCAATCCTGTAATATTTGCAATATACTAACTTTAAATATATGAGAAGTTGTTTTCTATCATGGACCCAAATGTTATTTTACATTGATTTTTAATATGTGTTATAACTAAGCTCTTTTTATAATTCTTTTTTTTTAAATGATCGCAAAATTAACTGTCTCTATTATTTATTCAATTTATTTAATTAATAAATGAAAACCACACTCCTGCTCTAATGAAAATTGACTGACCTTTCTTTCTCTGCCGTTGCAATTCTATGGCCACGCCACAAAAAAAATCCTTTCTCTGCTTCTGCTCCTATTGTGGTCCAGATGACGTACACCTTTCTCCTATCTGTCCTTGTATCTGCAACCCAACAACTCGTGTTAGTCTATGCAGCCTCCTTTTGAGCCAATCTCCGCGCCTGTTTATAACTCCAAATGTGTCCGGCTTCGTCTGATATTAATATTCTTATACCCTTTGGTTTTTCTATCTCTCTGTACCCCGTTCCTCGCACTGGTCAGCTTTTACACAGCAAATAAACACACCCGGTAAATTACGTCTTCGGGACTTCAAACAAACACAAATCACAAAGCTCCTTCCTTCTTGGACGACGAAAACTGACTAACTAACTTTTTTCCTCTCTCCTATCTCATAGCCAAAACCACCACCTCCTTGCATTCAAAAATTGACCAATAAAAATCATCCACCTCTGTGACGTATATCGTTACCAACCAACTCTCTCTATAAAACGTCATTCGGGTAATTCCAGAAAAAATATAATTATAAATTTTGCTTAGATTTTGAATTTCTGATCTTTTGTTTAAAATATTATCACTTTTGCTAATACAAACCATTTCTAAAAATATCCTTTGAATTTATTACTTTCACTACATAAAATTTTAATGTTATCAAAATCCTATATATTATATATATATATATATACACGTATATCTATATGTATATATATATATATATATATATATATATATATATATATATATATATATATATATATATATAAAGAGAGAGAAAATGGAAAAGTTATTACCAAAAATAAAAATTTTTGAACCAATTTTCTTTTGGGCCTTATCTGGTCACTTTATAATAAAAAACATACAACATACAACATACACACAAAAATAATATAAAAGGTTTTTAATGAATAATTTTTACTACAAATGTGTTTAATTTCATTAATTTCTCTGGGTTTTACAGCATTCCGAAGTTGACCGGGTTCTTGAATACTCATAAGAATAATACGATAAAAACGAACCATTAGGCTTAGGTTTTTATTATATATTTTTTTATTCATATAATTTATTATTTCCTTCCTATGGTATTATTTGTTTATTATCGACCATTTTCACAACCACCTATAAGAAAGAGTCTTGAGGCGCG
Source organism: Diabrotica undecimpunctata (assembly GCF_040954645.1). Taxonomy (NCBI): domain Eukaryota; kingdom Metazoa; phylum Arthropoda; class Insecta; order Coleoptera; family Chrysomelidae; genus Diabrotica; species Diabrotica undecimpunctata. Next base: position 376,840 of record NW_027311928.1, on the reverse strand, counting down.
TTTTTATAAATGATATCCCCATTAGGCCTAATTCACTGATAATTTCTAGGCGAGATAATATTGAGCATAATTATATATTTAAAAAGTTGTATCCAGCTATTGCTTTTTTATTTTCTTTGAAAGTCTAGGCTGCGGTTCAGGATCTAATTCAGTATCGAAGATGAATGTTTGCAAAAGAAGCGAAGTTAGAATTGACGTCATTCTATCGTACTTCGAATTATATATATATATATATATATATATATATATATATATATATATATATATATATATATATATACATATATATATCCATAATGTCACTGCAGGTTTCACCTGAACAATTAAGGCACACTGCAGAGCATTTGAAGCCTACTTGTCGGCAACCACACATCCTTTCACAAAATTAATGAAATTACACAAATTTGTAGTGAAAATGATTCATTGCAATATTGCTCTGATATCATTTTATTGTAAAATGACTAGAAAAAAGATCAGACCGAAAAGAGAATTTGTTCAAAATATTTTTAGTTATTTTTGTTAATAACTTTTTTATTTTCCATTTTACCATAAAAAGTAATACAAATAAATTTGTAGACAATTTAATTTGCTACAAATATTTGATAATAATTTTTTGTATGGTTGCTAGTTTACGAGATACAGAGCGAAAACCCTTTCCGCCTTTCCAAGATGGCGGCCAGAGGTCAAAGGTGGCGACCCCACAAACTTGAACTTAAGCTTATACTTGCTCTCCCAATAAGTCAAAAAAATAAAATTGCGTCTTCTAAGAAACGCACTTAAGGCATAAGAAATGTAACATTTCAATGGACTATATCTTCGTTAATTATGACTAGGAACATGTTGTACTTAGGGACAATTTTTAAAATATGATTTTTATAAATTAGACAAATAAAGATATTACAAAATTTATAAAAGCTGGACAGTTGATCATACATTTGTAAAGCTAATTCGAAAATGCCAATTTTCCAACTTATATATTTCTACCCAATTTTATCACTTTTTTTGTATGTATGTACGTGTCCCTAGGAACAACCGGTCTGTTGTACCTACGGACACGAAGAGTTGTACCTAGGGACACGAGTTAAAGTACCTGTACAACCATAATTTAATGTGTAAAACAAAAATACTTCCTAATATTCGTCAAAATTTTATTGAAAATATAAACTGCTAATAACACACAGACTACCCTAAATTAATTTTATCAAAAGATATTGGAAAGATAAATGTGTTTGATTGTCAAGAGAATGAACCTGCTGTACGTGGTTGAGGAAGTTTTTATATAATATCGCTGATGTTAGTTGTATATTCCTTTTCAACTTCAACTGTAAATGTATAGCCATGTGCAAAGGAATGAGCTTTCTTTAAGTATTCTATTTGGAACTCTGTTTCGTCCCTCTTTCCTGATATTGCGGCTACAAAATATCCTGAATGCTTTTTCCCTTTTAAGTGCACCATAATGAAATTACCTTTCTGAAGATCATCTGGAGTAAATTGAATGCAATCAATTTCTAAATCTGACAAAGAATTATCATTACAATTACTGCTGCCACTTCTAATCTCCAAATCAATTTGATCTTCCTCTGACGACGTTTCTTCAATATTTAACTTACGTTTTACTATTTTTGTTTTTTGCAGTTCCTTTTTGCGCTTCTTTTCCATACTGTCTTTCTTACTTTCTTTTATTTCATTAAATTCTGGGGTGTCGGTAGGAATGCGAGACCTTCCTTTTTTGCGCCCCTTAGAAACGTTCCCTTTGCGCGGCAAAGCTTTTGGAATGGGACGAACCTCATATGGTGAAATAAAACTTGACATAACAGGAATTGGTTCTTGAAAATCCTACTTAGCTTCTGGTGTGGAAGATGACGTTAAACCAGAGCATGAAGGTTTAGGGTTTGTTTCGGAAGCATCACAATGCGGTGGATCGGGGTCAGAATAAACAGGAAGTGTTGATGAAGGGTTGTGTAAATATGGATCCTCTCGATCGGTTATGTTAGATGGCAAAAAATCTCTAAAAATATCACTGTTTAAGGGGTATAGACCTGATACTTGAAAGCTCTTGGTTATATTGTTTGGACTAAATGCCTTTAAGTATGCCGTATTTGCCAACTCTGCTACGTCGTAAATGGTAACTGGTTTCCCCGCGTTACTAGGAGAACTCATCCAATTAGTCATTGCATTATTGCAGAAAGACTTAAAAGATCCAAAAACCAATAAATCAAGAGGTTGCACTCGGTGTGATGTATGGGGATAAAAAGTAATTAAAATATCTCCCGAACGTTTTTGCCCAGTTAATAGTGGGTATGGAAACATGGCTTTTATGGTTACCTAATAATAAAATAACCTTATCCTGCAAAGAAGGTTTAACGTGTGATATGAAATCTTCTAGGAATTTAAAAAATACATCTTCATTGGACCATCCACTCGCATTTGGAGCTCCTATTGCTCCAGGTGGTGCCCCTTTCAACATGTGACTTTTAAAATTCACTCTCGGAAACACAAATAAAGGCAGCACGGTATTTCCAGCAGCAATAATACAACATATCACAGTAACTAGAAGACCTCTTTCCCCAGATGTAATTCCTCCTATTTGCCTTTGTCCTTTTTGGTGCTAAAGTTTTAGGAGGTTGCTGCACAGTAGTAATACCCATCTCATCGACGTTAAAAATTTTTGATGGTTCAAAGTTTCCTTTACTCAACGCATTTTTATATGATTGAAAGAGAATAGCAACTGTTTCTTTATTGATTGCAGTTGCTCTGGCCAAACTTGTACCCTCGGGTATTCTAAGTGACAGAGATGCAGAATGTCTATTTCGGAAACCTCTAAGCTAATTATTTCCTGCTTCTTTTGTATCGTCCCAGCAAGCTGGATATTTTTTTTATTTTGCTTTGCATATTCGTATGCCAGTTTTTTAACGTTTATCAAACTTAGGCCATAATGCATTCTAGCTGCTGTTTTTTAAATAGTTTACCAGCTCCGTTTCCTCGGCTTCATTAAAAACTTGCTTGACTTTATAATTCGGACTGTATATAAAATTGTTTTGACCTGATGTTTTAAAATTTTTCATGTGTCTTGCTAATGCAGACTTTGCAATTCCAAATTGGCTCGCTGCGGCACGAATTGAAAGACTTGAATTTAAAACTTCACGAACAGCATTCTCTACATTGACTTTTAAAGGTTCCTGTCTTCTCTCCTTTTCTTTACTTCTTGGCATAATGAGCTCCTGAAACAAAACATTGTTCGGTACTAATATTGTTAATAATGTACCTGGGAACGGCCCCAGGTACAACAAAATGCATGTTCGTAGGTACAACAGGGGGACTCCATGTATAAAAGCAGTCGAATAAGTCGTTAGCCACAACAAATACAACGGTTTGATTAGTGGATTAGGTAGTCTAAATTACTATTAATATCACCCTAACATGATTATTTACTACAGTCAAATTGATAATTTGCAATAAGACGAAACAGCCGGTAAAAATACTTACTTTGGACGTCAAAAATTACAAAATGGCCACAGTTTGTCTTAACACTTCACGAACATGTGCACAACTGAATGCCATAGAGAGGGACACTGTTGCCGATATGTTTTGTAAATCTAAGGTTTGTCTGATATTTTGTTTGGCGTTAATTTAGCCTGTCCCTAGGTACACTTCCCGTCATATAAAAAACTGGTACACTTTTTTTTTCCAATGTAAACCTGGGTTCAGACTGGATACAGTGGTTCGTGAATTAATTCGCTGTTGCCATCACAGATAACGGAATTGCACTAAATCTAATTAAAAAAAATAAAGTTATTATTAGATAGGTATTATTTTTATCATTAACAATAAAAAACCGTATTTAATAAATTTAATAACCAGAGATAGGGTTCAGCTAATATCCAACATATTTGAAGGATCTTTAAACCTAGATTATTGGCACAGGGAACATTGGAACGCATCTACTGTATCTAATTTTTTACTTCAATTACCTAGCGAACACGAACTGTATTTTGTATCAATAGGTTTAGTCACAGGCCAACTACCAAAATTTATTTATTATTTATTATATGAACCATAACATTAACAAAAACTAACATTATACTTTATCCTGAGGTATGAGTACTTAATTGAGGTAATGAAAAATTACAAAATTAATATGAGAATTTTTTAGGATTGCATGTTTAAACAAATTTAATGTGACTAACTGATCGAGAATGCTCGATGTTTTAGTTTTTAGAATACTCAAGACTGGCGGTCTGTCACACAGCCCTGCTTTTAGCTGATTTCATATAATATTTTCGTTGAACTGGCAACACTGCCCTAGAAATTAGAATGAAACATGTGACAAGATCAACTTACATAACTTGAAAAACATGATTTTCGGTAATAAGAGTTGTACCAGTTTTTTATGACGCGAACGGTACAACCGTCCCTAGGTACAGCATGTTCCTCTATATTATACCAGACCTCAGGACCATCCCAAAGCAGGAATAATGCTTGGATTAAAATGTTTCAATTATATATTTTATAAAAGACTATCATTGTCAGATGGGTTTATGAGTTCTTTTCTAGCCTTAGATCCTGACCATTTCAATATATCATATGTATATTTGTTATATATGTCAGAAAAAATCAATATGATTTTTTCTGACGGATATCTTTTTTTATATATTTTTTTTTTGATAAATATATCTTTTTTTAATAAAATCAAAAAAAGATATGATGTTAACCGCTACTTAGATTTGTTCTTCTCTTGTGTACGTTTCCTTTAATGTGATTTAAAAAATGTTTTCATTGCATTTTCTTCAATAACCAATATCGGCTATTTAACATATAACCTTCGATCTTGTTTTTAAGTTAATTTTATACCTTTTTAATTTATTTACAACAATTGAAAGTCTGCAGTTTGTTTGTGTGCCAAATTTTCTATTTATTCTGCTTGGTTGCATTTTTAAATAAGTTTGTTAAAAGGATGGTGGGAACTGCATTTTAATAAGGTGACAGCTAATGAGTCTGACAATATATATCTAAAAATAACCATTGTAAAAAGTAATTAAATTCTTTTGTTGTTTTTGTTTGCCTTGGAGTATTTTTGCGACTGCCCACCTGTGATACGGTTAAATTTGGATATAATGATAAAAACATAAACGTATTCCTAGTCATAGATTCTTTTGACTACTATTATACGCATTCACCATATTAAATAAAATACGGTTAATAAAAAAGAATATTTATCAATATGACATTAATATTATTTATTAGTAAGTTAATAAATTTATTGCAAATTCCTAAAAAAGGCTTTGTTTAAACTTATTTATTTTTCATATATAAAAAACTCATATATTTTCATATCTACTGACACATGTCAGTTTTATGAACTAATGTATTTATCATCAATAGTATTTCGATTGTTTATCGAAATAAGTGTGTCTTTTGTTATAAACTTTGCGATCAAATTGCACGAACTTACGTTGCACAACAAAGTGTCACTATACCCCACGCATTTTCACGCATGGTATTCACTCATCCGGTCCATACACACGTGATCAAATGGAGAAAATCAAAAAATTTTCCGGCTTAGTTAAGTAAAGTAATTGATTTAACAAAGCCTTAAGAATTGCAGCGTTTATTACTCTATTCTGTCGTCAGCGTTATATACTATGAATGGAAGCGTGGACTCTTACTGAAACGATGTTAAAAAAAAATTAACTTTTTCTCTAAAATTTTTTCCATAGAAACCGTCTGTTGTAATCCTTTAATCCAGCTTATTATACATTATATGATCGCACTGATTATATAAAACCCCTCTAAATCCCACACATCTGCAATCAAATTGTGATTACTTATGGTGCACAATTGGTTGTGCAAACGGATCACGCACATACGCAAGCAATAAAATTTCGTTACCATACTCGAACTCCAGTTTTCGGCAACTGGTTGTATTAAATAATAAACTTACTTAAGGACTCTGTTATTTATACATTTAGATACTAAAGAAACACATCTAAAAGTCAAGAGTTTAAAAGAATTTTTAATTATTGCACAACATGTCCACGAAGCCCGAATGTCCAAAGATACAAAATTGGCAATTAACAGATCAATATCGTAAAAAAAAAATTGGTTAAGAACGAAATCATACCATAAGTGTATAATTGTTTTTTTAAGACACCCACGTTGCCCACTTCGATAGTAGGTATATGTAGTTAAAAAATAGCTCAAGATCAATTAATTTGTGGGAGCAACTATCAAAACCATCGCATCATATAGGTACTATATATTAACGTTGTATAAAGAACAAAGAAACTGGAATGGAAACGAGAAGATAGTTCATTTTATCTCCCATTGCCATAAAAGCAATGTCCTAGAGTCTTAAAACTGAATATATATGTTCCTCCTGTGACAAGGTAGAAATCTATTGAATTTGGAATCAATAGGTCCAAAATATAAAACTTATAAATTAGCATAGTTACTAAATATCGTAAAGGAATACATTAAGGATAATTGCCCATTACTGGGTTTATCAGCCCAGTGTGTCTCAGCTCGGTTGTGTTGGGGAATGTTTCCCTTTTCGGGAGTATCCGCTTTACACCGGATTGAACCCACATTTTTTTTTCTCAAATTTTAAATTCTGTCGGGTCATTAAATACTGTTGTATCATTTATTTACTGTTTATTTTTGTTGTTTTTGTTTAATGTAGCATGTACCATGTTCTTCTGAACTTCAAGTTCTGAATCTTCAAGTCACCTTCATGGAGGCCTCTTCTCCATTACTTCTTTGAGATGTGTTATCCAGCTTCTGGGTGGCTGACCTTGTTTGATTTTTTCTGTTGGACCCAACTCCATATTTTTTCGCTATCTAGTGTCATGTATTCGTTCTAAATAACCATACCACAGCATTCTTTTCTTTTGTATTGTTACTATTATATTCAAATCTACAGTCATAATTCTTCTAACTTCATTATTTTTGACATGGTAAAATCTTGGCGTTTCATCTCCAGTACTCACTTTCTATGTATATCAGTATGTTTGTTAATATTTTTCTTTCGAACTTTCAGTTTATCTAATCCACATGTACATATGCTTTCAACAATGATCTTGTACATAGACTTTTTTGTAAGTGATGGATTCGACCGTTACATGATAGAAATTCATTTTATAGAACAATAAAACAGTGAAAACTTTTATTTCTCCAAACGGTTCTTGAAAACGGTTTCCCAAGCATATAGTTTGAGTCGTCAGTATCAGCAGCTATCAGTACTTGAGCGGCCTCAAACAGAAGAGAGTATATTGTGTGATTCCGCATTATTATTCTCATTTATTCCCATTTTCGGTGTTATTATGGCTTGAGGAAACAGATGGCCCCAAAACTACACAGAAAAATTAAAGTTACCATATATAAAACACTAATAAGGCCAGTGTTAACATACGGGTCAGAAACGTGGTCACTTACACATAACGACCAAGAATTGCTTAAACGTTCCGAGAGAAAAGTTCTAAGGAAAATATATGGAGGAGTCCAAGAACAGGGTTTGTGTCGTAGGTGCTACAACTTTGAGTTATACAGAAGTTTTGGGGAACCTGGCGTTAAAAAATGTATTAAATTATCACGCCTTCGATGGATAGGACATGTAATTAGGCGAAAAGAAGATGCAACGATCAGAAAAATTTTCGACCGAAGAGGACCAGTGGGAAGACGAGCCAGAGGAAGAACAAAACTTAGGTATCAAGATAACATAGAGGATGATCTAAAATCCATCGGAGTTAAAGCATGGAGAAGAGTTGCCAGAGACAGGGGCGAATGGAAGATTGTTCTGAAGAAGGCTTTGGCTCATAACGAGCTGAAATGCCACTGATGATGATTCTTATTTTCGGTGCCATATTTTGAGTGCTTTTTCAGGTATGTTTTAGTGTACAGTGTACAGCTTAAATGTAATCTTTGCTGACACCATTGTTTTGTAAGCACAACCATAACTTATTTAATGGTATTTTATCGCCAATGTGTAACAACAATTAAACGCCAACTGAAAGTTAGGAGCCAATTGTTTGGGCTTTGACTAGCTCTAGTCTTTTCAAGTGTAGGTACGTCTTATCTTAATTACAAAAACAAAAAATGGATTTTGGAAGGGATAAATAAAACATTATATTCGCTAGTCATATTTATTGTACATTAAAAAAAATTAAATTATTCACAAAAGATGAATGAATATCCAAAAAGCAAATCCTGCCTAAAGCCTTATAAAAAATTATATGATACTTATGGCTTCATGTAATTAGGATAACTTGTTAATGACTTCAGATACTAACTGACGGATGCCGGAAATCTAACTTCTAGTTTCAGGCAGCTATTGAGTTTTGCATGGTAGTTGTTATGCTGCTGCAGTTTTTATCTCATGTGTTGTGCACCACGAGGCTTAGGAAGTTCCCCCAACAAGGGGGAACAAGAAAAATTGATTAAATCCAAAAAACTAAAATACAATAATACTAAAATACACACAAAAACTAAAATCTTTTTAATTTTAATTTCCAATCATTTTTTCAACCTTAAAAGTCGGCAACGATCATTATCAAATATGATATTATTTTATAGATATAAGTTTTATAGATATAATTGTATCCAGAAAAAAGTATGATTCCAGATATCCAGATGATGGAAGAGCGAAGAAAATTAAAAGGTAGAAATGGCAAAGAATACAAAAAGTTGCATAAGACTATACTAAAGGAGATAAAAGGAGCAAGAAGCATGGCTGACGGAGAAATGTACGGAAATTGAAACACTACAACGCAAACATGACCATTTCCATATGCACAAAAAAAATTAAAGAGGTACAGAACACCAGAAAACAACGCAATACAGGCATAGTTGTAGACATTGAAGGCCAGATTTTGACTCCCTTTGAAGATAAATTACGAAGATGGAAAGAATATATGCAAGAATTATTCGAAGATACAGCACGCAGTTTGACTGAAATAAACAATCCCTACGACCCAGAAATAACAAAAGACGAAGTAACTATGGCCATTAAGCGGATTAAAGATGGGAAATCACCAGGACTGAATGAGGTGCATGGTGAAATTTTAACGCCATTAGAGGCACACCAAATCACAGCTCTTACGAAGCTATTCAACAACATCTACGAGACTGGTTATTTACCAAAAGACTTCTTCTTAAAGTTCCATCTCCTATCGGAGGTTGGATATCATAACGGCTATGGTCACTTTGTTGGCTGCTGCTCTGAAAAGTTGTAGTGAACTACAGTTAAACCATTCTCTAAGGTTCTTCAGCCAGGAGATGCGTCTTCTTCCTATGCTTCTTCTTCCTTGGATCCTTCCTTGCATAATAATTCTCAGCAGCTCATATTTTTCTCCTCTGGTTATGTGACCCAAATATTCTAGTTTTCTTCTTTTTATGCTGTTCATAATTTCTAACTCCTTATTTAGACGTCGTAGTACCTCAGCATTGGTAATCCTTTGAACGCACTGAATTTTTAATATTCTTCTGGCCAAAAGACTGGCTATTATCAATATTCATTCCACTTCCTAAAAAAGCCAACGCTAGAAAATGTAAAGAGCATAGATTAATTAGTTTGATAAGCCACGTACTTAAAATACTCCTTACTTTCATTCACTCGCGCATATGCACCAAATTAGAAGAAGACCTAAGTGAAGTTCAATTTGGATTCAGAGCAGGAGTCGGAGCGAGGGAAGCACTTATTAGTTTGCAACTGCGATATGTATGCATCTTTCATTGATTTCGAGAAGGCATTTGATAAAGTCCCACATGAGAAACTAATCGATATCCTAAAAACATCAGGACTCGATGGTAAGGATATAAGCCTGATCTCAAACTTATATCTCCAACAAAAAGCAACAGTGCGATTAGAAAATGAACTGTCCGAGATCTTCACAGTCGAAAAAAGAGTTAGCATACAGGGTTGCATATTGCCACCGGCATTAATTAACATATACTCTGGAAACATCTTTAGAGAGGCCTTGGACGAATCAGAAGATGGAATTGCTGTAAATGTCCAACTTATAAACAATATTAGATATGCAGACGATACAGTGTTGCTGGCAGATAGTGCGCAGGGGCTCCAAAGTATGATGGATAACGTTGTAGAAACATGTAACAAATACGGCCTAAAATTAAATTGCAATAAGACAAAAATAATGATCATTAGTAAGAACAACATAAACGCCCAAATTACAATAGACGATACACCGTTAAAAAGAGTGGAAAAAATATGCTATTTGGGCTGCAATATTAAGGACACTTAGGATCACAGCTACGAAATAAAACTTCGTATTGAAAAAGCCAGAAGCTCTTTCAACAGCCTTAAGAAGATTCTCTATAACTTATCTTTAAGTATCAATATACAGCATATAGCATAAGAATTCTTAGATGTTACGTCTTTAGTGTCCTCCTCTTTGTAGTAGAAAGCTGGAGCTTAACAGAAGATACCATACAACGATTAGAGGCATTTGAATTGTGGTGCAACGACGTATGTTGAGGGTCTCATATATACACACAAGTAACATAACTATTCTCCATAGGCTAAGAAAATACAAAGAAATTAGTAAAACCGTAAAAAACAAAAAATTGGCTTACTTCGGCCGCATGATGCGAAATAATAAATACCGACTTTCACAGTAGATTCTACAAGGCAAGATTAAGGGCAAGAGAGGCCCTGGACGTAGACGTATATCCTGACTGGCCAATCTTAGGAAGTAGACTGATCTAACGCCAACTGATTTATTTCGAGCTGCTGTGAATAGAATAAGACGGGATAAACAACCAGTTTAACTCAAAAAAATTTAATATCATTTTAATGTCTTTTAACAAAATCCACAAACATGTAATGTACAGTGGCTCAGTCCAAGTAGCCTAAACGCATGGGTATGGTCCGAAATAAATATAAGTATTATCTAACTAATAATACAATGAGATAGTTCCTTGTACTGATATGTATTATTATATTTTTTGCATTACATATAAGGTAACTATGCAATGTATACACCAGTTAACATCAGACTCAAATTGGTTATGTTGAAACACACTTCACGTTGTATAACTAATTACTTTTATACTATTTTTAGACTTTTATACCACTTTCATATTAATTGATATTTTATATTGCCGACCACCTTTTATATTTTTATATAACTGACTATTAACTAAGTCTTATATATTCTTCGTATCTCTTTAAATGGTTTTTTGGTTGTATATACATTGGCTTACATATATCATCTATTTCAGCCTTGAGGTTTCTTGAGGGCCTGATAATGCTGTATAACTTGTAAACAGTCAAACCGGTCACCCAAACTTTATCTTAATAAATACCTACAACAACTTAACACGGATTGTGAGTATGTTCCCTAACATTTTCCCTAACATTCATAACTAAAGTACCATTTTATCGTAGGCTTTTCAAGATCTACATGGGTTAAATTGATAGTTGATCTTCCTTCTATGCGTTTCTCTATAAGCTGTTTAATAGTGAATACCTCATGGTTACTAAAGCGACATGTTTTAAAACCGCTTTGATCTGATTCTTTAACTTGTTCTCCAATTCGGTATTTTAGTACTTGTCCATAAAACATTGCTACAGAACATATTACACTAATCCCCATGTAATTTTTGCAGTCTTTCCTGCTCCCTTTCTTATAAATTGAAGATATGATGGCTCTGTTTCATTCTTTGGGTGGCGGCTCGTCTTTATTGGGCACTTATGAAAAATAAGTGAAAAAATTCCCATTAACTTATCTTTGCGTAGTTTGTTACTTATATTTCCTGGACCACCGGCCTTCCTGTTCTTTAGCTGCATGACACTTTTCCGTACTTTTGCTGGAATAATTATTGCTTCTTGTTGAATATTTCCTTCGTAGATTTCTTCTTAAGTTTTTTCCTGAAATTAGATTCCATCTTCCGTCAGGAGCTTATGATAATATTCTTTCCCCTCTTGAATGTCAATAAGATGTAGTCTTGCAGCGTCTTTATTCTGAGTTTGTTGTTCTCTAATAACTTTTCACGCTATATTCGCTCTTGCACTACCGGCACACTTATTTACTTTTCCACATGGTTTCACCAGTAGTATTCTTTATTTCACTTGTTACTAATCTTATTTGCTCTTTATATGTATTTCTATCCTCGGCAATTCCAGTAGCTGTTCATTTGTCGTAAGCTTTCTTCTTCTCTTTCACCAGAATTTCAATGGTCCACCAAAGCAATCCTTTTTTAAATAGTAATTACAAGCTTATTCCCCAGAGCTTCTTTTGCAGCATCATAAATACAATGTTTTACGTTAATATATCATATTTAGCAGGCATATTTACGAACCGCCTAAGGTCTAGATGCATACCAGACCACTGGAATACAGCAAACATAGTTCTCATTTATAAGAAAGGTAGCAAAAACTACAGACCTATAAGTCTATTACCAATCGTATGTACGATATTCACAAAGATCATCAACAACATATTAACAAACGCATTAGATGCTGCACAGCCGAGAGAACAAGCTGGCTTCAGAAGTGGATTTAGTACCATAGATAGTATTCATACACTTCGAGAACTAATGAGTAGAGCTGAGGAATATGAAATACCACTTGCATTAACCTTCATAGATTTCGAGAAGGCTTTCGATTCTATATATCCCAAGTCAGTAATAGAAGCTTTGGCCAACCAAGGCATTGACAAACTGTACATAGAAACTTAATAAATATATACAGACAAGCAAAAGCTAAGGTACAAGAACTTATAAGCGACCTAAATGCAACTAGCAATGACGTTGGCCCAAAAATAAACTTGACAAAAACAAAAACAATGTACAACGAGCTAGTGGATGGTTAATGTCCAAGATGTAATAATAAACAACACTGCACTTAAGATAGTAGACGAGTATGTAAACCTGGGACAATTAATACATAAATCTGGCTCCTTACTGCCAGAAATCAACAGAAGAATGAAACTAGCTTGGATATCTTTGGTGGAAATGCAGTTATATTTAAATCGAAGATGCCAATCCACCTGAAAAAAAAAGCATTCGATCAGTGTATACTACACATCATGACATACGGCTGCGAAACTTGGATATTAAAAAAACAGATACGATCAAAACTCAAAGTCACTCAAAGGTCAATGGAGCGACGCATGCTAGATTTAACAAACAGAGGTCGAAAAACAATAGAATGAATCAAACAGAAAACCAAGGTTATCGAAGTAATCCATATAATTAAATCCCTAAAATGGTAGTGGGCGGGACATTTAGCGAGAAGACCTGACAATAGGTGGTCTACTATAATTACACTGTGGTATCCAAGAGTAACTCATTCTTCGGAAAGAAACCCCAACGTAAGTGGACATGGAAGAGTCCGAACCAAAGAACAAAAAATGAGATTGATTTCTTAATATCAAATCGGAAAGATATTGTTCAGGATGTATTGAACAGTATTGAATAAATTTTCAACAGGGAGCGACCATAGACTAATTAGAGCAAAAACCACTTTTAACACTGAAGTTGAAAGAACAAAAATGATCCTCAAAAAGAAAAGTGGAAGGTGGCTGTTCCCAGAAGATATAACACTTTATGAAGAAAATATTAAGACTAGTTTGGATACACACGACTTAGAGAATATCAGCATCAATGAAATGAACAATAATATTACTCAAATATTGAAAGAAGCTGAAAAGAAATATTGTCCTCGTCCTGAAAACAATAACAAAAAATTAAGCCACAACACAAAACATCTTCTAGAGGAAAGAAGAAAACTTAGCGAAAATCAGGATCATAACCAAAATGAACTAAAAATTTTGAATAAGAAAATTAAAAAGGAAGTTAGAAAAGATCTGAGACGATACAATACGATGGAAATAACTAGAGTAATAGAAGAAAACAAAAGCTTGAAAGTACTCAGACAGAGCATGTCCATTGGAAGAAAAAACGTACACAAATTAAGAAATGAACAGGGGCAAATCATTGAGGATAGAGTTCAAATTACAATAGAGAGTTTTTATAGACAATTATACAAAGAACAGCAATGTAACCGGAGTGGATCATTACCAAAGATAATCAATCAGGGATCTGAAATTTTACTGGACGTAACACCCAATGAAGTTCGAAGGTCAGTGCAAGAAATGAAAAACAATAAGTCCCCCGGAGGCGATGAAATAGTGGCAGATGCCTTGAAAGTGGCTGGAAAAAGATTATGGCAGGTCCTTGCCAAACTATTCACTAGATGTTTGCAGGAAGCAATAACACCAACCCAGTGGTATAACGCAGAAATTATCATACTTCATAAAAAAGGGGATGCTACCGACCTCAGGAATTACAGGCCCATAAGTCTACTTTCACATATTTATAAACTATTTACAAAAATAATTACGAAACGACTAGAAAATAAATTGGAATTTTATCAGCCCATAGAACAGGCGGGTTTTAGAAAAGGCTATGGAACAAACGATCACCTACTGGTAATAAAAAATCTTATAGAAAAATGCAAAAATGAAACATATACCAAAACGCAACAGCCAGTGTTAGAGTGGGTGATCGTCAAACGATCAATCGAAGCAGAGGTCGTCCACCAACACGTTGGACTGACGATCTAAAACGTTGTCATAGGAATTGGATGCAAGAGGCACAAGATCGAAATAGATGGAAAATTATGAGGGAGATCTATGTCCAGCAGTGGATAAGCGAAGATTGAATGATGATGATAATCCAAGAGGCGTCAAGAGATCCTGAACACGTCAAAGTTTAAGTTGGGACTATGACATAAGGAGACAAGCCGATAAAGCATGGCACAGAAAAGCGAATTTAAACAATCGTGGGAAGATATGCAGAATAAATATGTAAGGGAGGGTACACCATAATCGGTAGAATATGCTAAGAATGATGATGATGATGATGTTTACTATTAACTCATCTTTTATATGCATAAGTTTTCCCGCTAGTAGTATCGAAGGTAAACAGTCAAATTAACTTTGCTAATATAAAATCCTGGATAAAGTTAACGCATCACTTATATTTTTACTATGACTTTACAGTTTTAATTCGTGCCCTTGGGTATTTATCAAAGGCCAAAGTGTCCCGCAGGTAATCAAGTATTCATTGGTTACTTCCGATTCGAGTATTAATCGATTCGGCCACCTCTAACCCAGAATAAGTAGTGATTATTCTTTCTCCTTGATGTTTGGTTACTGACCAATACATAGTCTTTTTTTGAATTTTCTTAACATTACCCGTATTTTAATTTTATTTTGTTATTTATTTATTTCTAGTATATTTTAATTAAAATTACACTTGTTTTTACTGAGTCCGGTGTCTAACAAAGCTACTAATACCGCAAACTACATAACATGTCCAAGAAAATATTTACTTCAGACAACTTACTAGTGCAGATAAAAATAACCAAACCAGAGAAACAATTAAAAGAATAAAAATGAAATGCGCGGAATTTTTTTCTTATAATTAAGGAGCAAGCAAGCAAGCAATTTAATTAAACCCAGCCTGTGAGAAATGTTCACCCCTAAGAATTACGTTCGGGTGTAACAATTCATTGGAGCGAGGTGTATTAACTCGAGTAAAAACAGGAGTCACTCCACCGCGCTCGAATGCTCCAGACCATCCCTTTCCCCCCTATAGCACTCTGATGCGCGATAGGGGCACAACTATCAGCCAAATGCTCTTCATGTGGAGATCCTGGGTAATAGAACCCCAACATGGTTTCCTAACCGAATTCAAAACTCAGGACAGCGCATTGTCGCTATATTCCTGTTATCTTAATGTGGCTTATCCGCGAACTAAAATTGCTTACTTGGGCCTCAAGTCTCCGCTCTGAGCTAGGCTCAGTTCGGCGACTTGGTGCTCAAGGGGTTGGGCCCTACATGCCCGAGTTTTTAGTGGTTTTTGTTAATATTTTTTTGTGGCTTGCGCCGGATTTTGTTAGTAGTTTTTTGATTTTTTTGGTGGCCGAAGCCGTTTTTTTGTTGTTTTTTGGATTTTTTTTGTAGGATGCCTGAAACATAAAATCAGAATTAGTGCATATTTATATAATAAATTATCTACATAAAATTTACTGGGTCCACGCTGTACGTTGCGATTGTCCACAAGGGTTATGAGCTACGAACTATCTTCATTGTGCGTTGTTGTTGTTTTTTGAAGTGTTTTCTCTCTGGTGTTTTGTTTTCTCTCTGGTGTGATTGTTGATTTTCTCTCTAGTATTATGATTTTATTCTACTATTTGTTGTTTGGGTCTTTTGTGCTTCCATCTGTGGAAAGCGTCATACCTCAATATCTCTCGCAATATGTGGTTGGGGTGGTTCTCTATCTCCGCGAACTTTGTCCTAGCTTTTTCTTTCATTGTGTCGGTCACTCTGATTTGTTGTAGTTCTCTAAAGAGAAATCTTTCTGCTACGTATCTCGGTACGTTGACTGCTTCTCTTAGGCTGTTGTTATGTGCCGCTTGTATTTTCTTTTTTGATGTATTGCATATGTGTCCCCATGCGAGAGATGCATATGTTAGTATAGGAAGAATTATACAATTTATTAATCTTATTTTTGTTTTCAATCTAAGTTTGCTTTTTCTTCCTGCTAGGCCTCTTATTGATGCTCTTGCCATGTTGGCTTTTTGTACTGTAGCTTCTACATGTTTGCTAAATGTTAAGCCTTTGTCCATGATTACTCCGAGGTATTTTGCTTCACTTTTCCACTCGATAGGATTGTCTTGCACAGTTACCTGTTCTTCTGGTTGTTGGTGCCTCTTTTTGAAAAGTACAGCCTGTGTCTTTTCGGAGTTTATAGCGATTTTCCATTTTAAACTCCATTCTTCTATGTCATCTAGCGCTGTTTGTAAGTTGTTTACCGCTATGTCTACATTTCTGTGTTTGGCCGCTATCGCTGTGTCGTCGGCATAGAGGCTTAGTAGTGTACCTGGTGTTCTAGGTATGTCTGCTGTGTATATCGTATACAGTAGAGGTGACAGTACCGCTCCCTGTGGCACTCCAGCCTCCGGGTTCCCGAGTTCGGATAGGACTTGTCCAATCCGGACTCTGAAACTACGATTGCTTAAGTACGAAGAGATTAGTCTTGTCATTGCTCCGCTGTAGCCGTATCGTCTCATTTTGTAGATAAGTCCTTTATGCCAGACTCTGTCGAAAGCTTTGCTTACATCTAGGAAGACAGCTCCTGTGAATTGTTTGTCATTAAATCCAGCTGCTATGTACTCTGTTAATCTGAGTACTTGTAGCTCACTGGAGTGTTCTGATCTAAAACCGAATTGGGCTTCGGGTATTATATCTAATCTATCTGTTTCAGCTTGGAGTCTGACGAGTATTATTCTCTCTACAATCTTGCTGATTGCAGGTAGTAAGCTTATTGGCCTGTAGTTTTGCGGGAATGTGCTGTTTTTTCCGGGCTTTGGTAACATTATGACATGAGCCTCTTTCCATCTGTTTGGGAATTTCTTGAATCTTAGCATCGCGTTGATAATATTTGTTAGATATACTATGGCTCTCGCTGGTAAGTATTTTAGAGCCCTGTTCGTTATTTGATCAGGACCAGGTGCTTTTTTCGGCGAGCTATTTTTAATTAGCTCGTTTATCTCCTCCGGTGATGTAGGAGGGATGATTTCGTTCGGGTTTTCGGGTCTTCCTCTTTGTCTTTCGACTTCTTCTATGAAGTCGATATCCTCATCTGGGTGGTAATTTAATGTACACTCTCTTTCGAGAGTACTCCTCATTACTTCTGCTTTTTCCTCTGTGGTGTAGACTATTCCGTTTTCTCCATGTAATGGAGGGATTTGCTTTCTGTCGTTTCTCAGTATTCTCTGGAGCCTCCAAATATTTTGCATATTTCGTCCTTGCTTCTCCATGTCTCTTATGTGGTTTTCCCAGCTTTCACTACGGTGTTGTTGTAGTGCTGTTTTGACCTCTCTGTTTAGCCTATTTGCTCTATTTTTGTCTGCCTGGTTCCTTGTCCTTCTCGCTATCTGCTTTGCTCTGTTCTTTTCCCTTATTAAGTCTTTTATTGCTTGTGGTATATCCTTAAATCTTCCCGTGTGCATTTCTACTTCCTCTTCTGTAGTGCTGTTTCTGAGTGCTTGTTGGATGATGTTTTCCAACTCTAGGACTCTGTCTTCTATTTCTCGTGGGTTGTCTATCACTGGAACTATGTTAATTCCAGTGCTCACGAGTCTTTTAAAGTTTGTCCACTTTGTTTTCTTTTTAACTCTTTTGATTGTACTTTCTTCTTCCCACGTTCCTAGTTCTAATAGGATGGGGTTGTGGTCCGTTGTGCCTTCGTTTAATGTTTGTATTTCTGTTTGTAGTCCTAGGTTTCTTGCTACTACAATGTCTATGTGTGTAGGAAGTCCGTTTCCTGGGTAATGCGTTGGGTCTGTGGGGCCCATTGCCATAACGTCGTCATTATTTTCTATGTATATGTTTAGTAGTCTTCCGTTTCTGTTCGTAGCTCTGTCGTTCCAGTTTGGGGATCTTGCGTTTAGGTCTCCTATTATGATTGAGGGTTCGTTGTTTAGGAACATATTTAAGTCGTCTTCAATCAGTAGGTCTTGTGGTCTTACGTAGGCGGAGGTAATTCTGACTTCTCCTTGCCTCATTTGTACTCTTATTGTTGTTGCTTGCATAGTATTTAGTTGTGGTGTTAGAATTCTGATGTGACCTATGCCTTTTTTCACTAATATTGCTGTGCCACCTGATCTTGCTGTGTTGTCGTTCCTGTATATGTCGTAGCCTGGAAACTTGATGTTGATGTTGTTCGTGAGCTTTGTTTCCTGTATTGCCACGACGTCCATTTCATATCTATTGACCAGTTCGTCCAGTATATTCTGGTTGGTCCTTATGCCTCCTGGGTTCCAGGAGCCTATCCTCAAGTATCCCCTGTTTGCTTGCACTAGTTCAGTGCTAGCTTTATATCTGCAATCGCCTCGTGGACAATTCTAGTGACCAGTTCCTTAACTGAGTTCACTAGGCCGTCTTGCTGTTGTTTCGAGATCAAGATGGTGTTCTCGGTATTTTGCGCTTTTGCTGCCTGTGCGTAGGAAGGTCCGCTTGATGTTTGTTGCGGCCTTGTTTGCGGGGCTTGTTGTCTCTGTGGTTGTTTTCTTCCCCAGGTTGGGCATCTGGGGCATCCTCTGAAGTTTGCCGGGTGTTGACCCTGGCAGTTGGCACATTTTGCCTTTTGTTCTCGGGGCATTTGGCAGTTTCTTGTGGAGTGATTTTCTCCGCATCGTACGCATCGAGGTGTCTTAAAACACGCTCTCTGCGCGTGGTGGTACCCCTGGCAGTTGAAACACTGCGTGGGCCCAGTTGCTTTTCTGAGGTCTTCGATGTGAACCTTCATATGCATCAGATTAGTAATGCGCCTGGCTTTTTCCACGTCCTCCTTCTCCAGTGTCAGCACAAACATTGGTAGATTTCTTTTATCACTCTTTCTGGAAATCATATTCTTTATTGATTCACATTCGATATCATACTCTTCTTTGAGAGTATTGAACATTTCTGTAACGTCTGTGTTTGGAGGTAGTCCTCTTAAAACCATTCTTGGTTTTATGTCTTCCTCTAGTGGGAAGGCAATCCACTGTATAGGTGTTTTTTGACTATACTCCTCTATGATTTTTACCATAGACCTATAATCTTCTGGATTTTTCGCTTGTATTAACGTTTCTCGTCCACTTCTCGATAGTCTATTCGACGTTATCACCTTCTTTTTCTGAGCAATGTCTAGTATTGCTCCTGTCTGGCTGACGCTCTGTAATTTAATTACAGGCGGCTTTGGTTTCCACGTTGGTTTATCTTGTTTCGTGGTTTGTTCTCCGTCGGTTTCCATTGCTTGTGCTTGGCATGGAGTCGGAGGGCGTGGTGTAGCGCGCGCATCTCTTTCCTGATGACACTCTAGTTCTGTTGCACTAGGGGTCGCTAGTGGAGGGAAGTCTTCCTTCACGGCCTTCTTCTTGCTGTTTTTGGGTTCTTCTGCTTGTTTTCCCTTTTTTGTATTTTCTATTGTTGTTTTTGTCTTTGGGATTGTTCCCGTGGACTTTTCTGCGGTTGCTTTTGTCTTTGGGATTGTTCCCGTAGACTTTTCCGGTTTTGACGCCTTTTTGGCTTGGGTTTCCCAGGTATCTTCTTTGCTGCTCTCTTTTGAGACCGTTTCTGTTGTCTTCTTGGTTTTTTTATTTTCTTTTCCATTGCTAAGTTCTTGGAACTTTGAGTCAATGTGGCCAATTATTGTTTTTTGCGAGGTTACTATCGTATCCTGCAGTTCTTCAATTTTCTGTTTTAGTGCTGCTATTTCGGCGTCCTTTTCTTTCAATATCATCTTCATCTTTGCCAGTGCGGACTTTTCGTCCTCACTGCTCCTCTGTCTCATCCTTTTTGTAGTGGCTCGTTTTTCGAGTGGTACGTCGTCGTCAGTGGAGTACATTTCTTTTTCGCGGTTTCCCTCCGCGCGGTCTTTTGTTCGTTTTTTCTTGGTCTTGGGGCGTTTGAAGTCCCCTTCGTGTATGTCCTCGGTGGGGAGATTTTCAAAGATCTCGTAATTTGTGTCCTGGTCTTCTAGGAGGGCATCATAGATATTATAGTTGAGTTTATACCTCGAACTATAACCATTGGGGCTTGGAGTGGCCTTTCGGCAGGGTGGGGATCGTGACCGATCCATAATCGCGTGGGGTGGAAGTCCTAATCTTTGGAGGAAAGCTTATTTTTTTGACCGTCTGACCCGTTGTCAGCACGGCTTCTGGGTGCCACCCAGTACCTTTACTCGGAAGTTCACGCTCTAGGCAGAACTAGAGTGGGATCCGCTTGAATTTCTTACCTCCCTGACCTTGGGGCCGTGTCTGCCAGGTGTAATTTCTAAAATATTACACCTCACAGTGTCATCCCAATCGTAGTACAGGAAGTATCCCGACGGGCTAAGCCCGTTTACTTTTTCACTTGCCTATGCCTTGATTTTGGCCTCCGTGAAGATTCGATTAATACAAATCTCCCCGGTTCAGCTTTGTCTCGGCATAGGCTTTTGCCTCTAGTGGCCTCGGCCGCGGCTAACGCAAGTCTCCGCTCTGCCGTGCTTATATTCACGGCACAGACTGATAAGTCCGGCTTCGACTCAACGCTACAGCTCCTCGGCGGTCTTCAGGTGTCGCTTCTACTGCACGTCCGTACTGTTCAGCGGCTGACGCTGAACTATTTATAATTAAAGACCAAAAAATACTTGTGAAGAAAGTTATGCCATGCATATGTCAAACCTTTTCTAAGCAGTAGTCTACCTACCGGAAGATAATATGCGTGTTATGAAATGGCTAATGCAGTAGAGGTAATCTTATCTTATGCGTACTGTTAGTCAAAAAGTTATATCGTGGCATGCAAAGGTTTTTGTCTTTTATTATAATTCACGCATTAATTTTACCCAGACATATTATATATATATATATATATATATATATATATATATATATATATATATATATATATATAAAGATTTAATAAAGCTGTATCTGCAAGGCCTAATATAACATTACTAAATTTATCTAGTTTTTCCTCGTTTTAATGATTGTTTTATTTGTTTCAGTGAAATGGTGTCCGCCTCAGAAAATCACACGTTCTATGGGATGGACAATTACGGCTTACAAGATTCAAGCTGCAACTCAAAAAGATTGGGTAGGTCCGTTAGCGTTAATGTCGACGCTACAAATCTACACCTCTATCGGACTCCTACTTCCAACACTATCTTGCGTTGGAAAAAGGCTACGGATGATCCAGAAAACATTTTCGAAGAAGAGCTTCCCTCAGATGACTTCGAATATATGGAATGTGGCCCTTCACCTCCTGCTGATCACACACCGCACATTTACGAGAGCTTTGAAGAATTTTCAA
Source organism: Diabrotica undecimpunctata (assembly GCF_040954645.1). NCBI lineage: Eukaryota > Metazoa > Arthropoda > Insecta > Coleoptera > Chrysomelidae > Diabrotica > Diabrotica undecimpunctata. Next base: position 354,977 of record NW_027311928.1, on the reverse strand, counting down.
CTAGTGCCGATCTAACTGTTCAAATATGTCACGATACAATCAAAACCAATCTTTTGGAGCACATGAAGGTATCTTCCGGGCGGCATCAACTTTTAGATGATATAGAAAGTAAAAAAATACAGAAAGATAATTTACAAGATCATTTTAAAGGTGCTTCTAAGGTAGAAATTAATACCGCATTCTTATGGGCTGCTTTTATGAAAAGACATGATTTATTAGATGGTTTTCTTAATTTAGGAGCTGACTTGCACTACTTTGAACCGAGTCAAGGACTAAGTGCAATACATTTGACCTCGTTTAGTGGATGTGTGCAAGGAACCAAATTTCTTATAGCCAAAGGCTGTGATGTTAATGCGCTATATAAGTGCTATAGTCCTTTACATTGTGCTGCATTTGGTGATAGTCCAGAAACAGCTTTAATACTACTCAACAATGATGCTAATGTCCAAACTCTTACCAATAGCCCACACAGTTCCCACGAAAGTGTCTTACATTGTGCTGTGCGAGCTAATGCTATTGCTTGCGTTAAGCTATTTACCCAAGAAGGTGCTGATGTTGCCCAAAGTGAAAACTCAGGATTTTCCCCGGTTCATCTAGCTGCTGATTTGGGTCATCCACAGTGCTTAAAAATATTGCTCGAACCAAAAAAGTTTAAAGTAAATACAAAAACAAAAGATAAGGAACAAACACCTTTACATTTGGCAGCTGAAAGTGGTTATGTTGATTGTATAGAGATTCTTCTTGACAATGGTGCCGACGCGAATATTAGAAACCATAGAGCACAATCCCCCTTACATCTTGCAGCTAGAGCTCAAGCTTATGACTGTGTTGAGTTGTTACTAAGGAAAGGTAATTCTAATCCTAACATGGGAGACTGTGATAAAAGAACACCTCTACATTGCGCTGTAGGAAAGGCAGCACGATCTTACGACATCATAGAAATTTTAGTAAATTATGGTGCAGATATTAATACTAAAGACCAATATGGGTATGCACCTTTACATATAGCAGCTTTAAATGAATTGTCACAGTGTGTAGAAGTTTTAGTATATCATGGTGCTGATGTTACAGCTAAATCAAAATTTGGTATGACAGCATTAGGTATAATTACGCGGAAAACACCAGCTTCTCTAGCAATGATAACACAAAAATTAGATTCAGCTATAACTTTACACCATCATCCTGAATCATCTAACAGAGAAGTAGAGCTGCGCCTGGATTTTAGAGGAATATTACAATATTGTCACCCTAGAGAAATAAGCTTTTTAAATACATTTGTCGATGAAGGACAAAAAGAAATTCTGTTACATCCACTATGTTCCGCTTTTCTCTATTTAAAATGGGAAAAAATTAGAAAGTATTATATAGCAAGAATGTTATTTTGTTTTATATTTGTGTTAAGTTTATCATTATATGTATTAACAGCGTTAGCGCATAACTGTTATAACCATGGTAAGAATATGAATGATACTCAACCGCAAAATGTCATAGAACTTTGTGAAAAGAAATCAATGATGGGTCATATGCTTCGGAATAACCCATTTGTTATAGAGATGCAATGGTTTGTGCTAGTTGGTATAACAGGCTGCGAAATACTTAGGAAACTCTATGGATTGGCAGGATATCCATCGGTAAGACAATATCTTTCACACCCTGAAAATATAATAGAATGGACAGTTATAGCAAGTGTTTTTGTCATCTCTTTTATTTATACTGGTCGTACCTATACTTGGCAGAATCATGTAGGTGCTTTCGCCGTACTCTTTGGTTGGACTAATTTAATGCTAATGGTTGGGCAACTTCCAGTTTTTGGATCATATGTTGCAATGTACACTAGAGTGCAAGGCGAATTTGCAAAATTACTCTTAGCTTATTCATGCCTGCTTATAGGGTTTACTATCAGCTTCTGTGTTATGTTTCCAGACTCATCAACTTTTGCTAACCCCTTCATTGGTTTAATTACTGTCATGGTAATGATGACTGGTGAATTAAGCTTAGATCTTTTGGTTGATGATGATCCGGAAGATCCACCATTTTTATTAGAAGTTAGTGCTCAAGTTACATATATTTTATTTTTATTATTCGTAACTGTAATTTTAATGAATCTACTTGTAGGTATAGCTGTACATGACATTCAAGGTTTGCAGAAAACCGCTGGTTTGTCAAAATTAGTTAGACAAACTAAACTAATTTCTTATATGGAGCTTGCTCTGTTCAATGGTTATTTACCTCAATATTTGCTAAATTTATTACACTGGACTGCTTTGGTTTCACCGAAAGCATACAGAGTAGTTTTAAATGTAAAACCTCTAAATCCTCGGGAAAAAAGGTTACCAAAAGATATATTGAAAGCAGCACATGACATTGCCAAACAACGTAAAAACTATGGACATACCATTTCGTCTAGAGCAAGCGAAATGACTTACTCAAAAAAAGTTGTTAATAACAACCTAGATCAAAATTCTGAAATTATGGATTGTAATACAGCGTTACCCCTTTTACATAGTAAGATTGAAAAAAATAGTGAGCAAGTTGAACATCTAAGCAAAGAAATTAGAGAACTAAAAAGTGTCATTGAATCAAATCAGAGGCTCGTTGAGCAATTATTAAATACTATTTTACAAAATAGAAAAAATAGTAAATGTTAGCTTTAAATTTAATCTGTTCCAAGAAATTAACGCATCAAATGGTTATTTTAATTTTTTTTGTTATGTTTATTTGTTTTGGTACTACTATATTACAAATTTTTAGGTCATTGTACATAACAACTTTATACTATGTTTTCCTTTCTGTAAGTTTTCATTATAACATTAAAACCAAAAGGATTTTATTTGCACACATATACACACGCACATAAGAACACAACACCAAAATTCGACAAAACCACGGCAAGCCTGGTATAACTATACATGTAGATCTCTTCAGTTTACAACATCCACTACAGAACTTAGTAGGAGATACCAAGTTTCCAAGTGTGTTTGTTGTGCTGAGTTACCCTTCCTGTTTTAATCCTATATCGATTTTAATGAAATCTAATTTTAATGATTTTCTGCGTGCGCATATTGCATTGTTATTTAAAATTGAGTTTTAGCTTTATAAATTTGGTCACTGGGTTATCTTTGTACAAGATATTTTTTAAAGTCGTCGGCATATTCAGAAATTAGTTATTACTCTGTCATCCTGGTGCATAAGTCGTGGAGTCATACGCACCCTGCGCATCGCCCCGCCTTAAAACTGCTTCCAATTTTACTATTGGTCGAGGGATCTGAAAATGTCATATAAATATAAATAAACTTATAAATATGGGATATTTTCTGCTCTCGGTCTCTGGTCTCGGCTCCCAAATAGGGTCTCCGCACCCTGGGACTCCGATTTCGGGGCTCTGCTCCACTCTACGATCTTAGACTCTGGCTGGATTGTTTTTCCACCATCAAAAAGTGTTTTATTTTACTTCCTTTACTTTACTTGTGTGATAAACACCACTAATCCATCGACAATGGAATTTACGCAGACGGTTCTTCGAATTGACTGGTCGAAGTCCCTCTGTAAGGCACCGTGGGAGTGTTTAAGTGCAGTGATTTTTCAAGCCCTTACGTCCTATTTGGTGATAACTCGATCATCACTGAAATACTCAAATGTTCATCATCATATTGTGGTTCATCTTGAGCAGCTCGGATAATTTGACTAATGATATTTCTCCACTGGTCCCGATCATCTGTTACATGTACTGCCTCAGTATACTTTTTGTTGAAGAGCTTTTGCGTAATGTCTGCCCATCGCTGTCGAGATCTGAAGCGTTGGCGTTGACTCTGGGGCCTTCCGTGGACTACCAACCAATCCATTTTGTGACCGGTTCGTTGGATATGACTAAACAACTTTAAAATTCGACAGTAAACAGTTTTAGACAGAGACTGATTGGGTTTAATTTCATGGAATTCGAAGCAGTCGTCTTCATGTCCACATTTTAAAAGCGGTTATACGTCGTCTATTTGATTATTTTACTGTACATGTCTCGCATGCATAGTAACATAGAGAAACGACTAGAGTTGGGATGAATCTCTTCTTGTTTGTCATAGTAATGTAACGATCACATCATACCCCGTTTAGTTCAGTCATTGCTGCTTTTCCTAGTTGTAAGCATCTTCGAATTTCTCTCTCTTCGAACTCTTACCTGTGTGAAGTCGGAGGATGTACTCTAAAACGACATTTTTCTTGGACCAGAACCACAAATCTTGTGGTTATAATTACTGATAGTCTTGCCAAAGATCTATGGAACTAACCGCAGATGTACTGTATACATAAAAGATGTTTCAAATCATTACAACTTTATTCTTTTGACCTCACTGTCTCCATAATGTCTAGATAGACTTACGCCTGTTCCGTAAAAACTGAAACTTGTTGCTTAATTATTTTCTTTTTCTTCTTGTTTGTTGATTTCTGCCAAATTATTTGTTCACATATTTTACACGTGTCTCATACATGCTTAGATCATAATTCTACCTCTTTTACGGATGCCCTGCACTCCGTTGTCTTATTGTTGATTTAGCTCAAGCGATTCACTCTTCTTTATTTGAACCTTCAATATGTTCATTCCTTTTTTATTGTTTTTAACAATATTATTAAGTTAGTTTTTGCTTTAATAGCATGCTAGGTTTTAAAGTTGTCTTGTAGATTCTTAGTTTGGTCCGGATGATTTGTTTTAGTATATTTATATAGTTTGAATATTCATCCATTTTTGTTCTCGTTTTTTGCATCAATATCGCCAAAAATTATGCAATATGAATTCTCGTCAATACACCACTAACATTTTGATGTACACATTTGCATATAAGTACAATAATTGTCTTCTGTCCTAAATTGCTTTTAAAAAAATTGAATATGGTGGAATAGTTAGAGTGAAGACAAGATAATGACATACCGAGGTTAGCCCTGTTTTAAGTTGTAAGTAATCTGGACTTAGCTAATAAATCCAGAAGTATATCCTAATAAACTCAATCAGAAAATTAAAATCTACACAATCCTTTTTTTTAGGTTATTTTATGTAAAAATATATTCTTCGATTTTTTTTACAAATTTGAAGTCTGTAATAAAAATTATATACACAAATACAAACATATCCTCTTGATGCCGTTGTTTCTTGGAGCAGTGTGTATAAAAGACCTTGGGGAGACATATTTTTGGAAAGTTTTGTGATGTGTCATTGAATAACAATCATTTGTTGCACATAAAAAAAACATAAAATCAGTAAAGAGAACGGTTGTTTAAAAATGCCATTCTTAAATTAGTTAGTAATCAAAACAAAAAACATATTATGGTCCTAAAAAATGTATGTATTGATTTGAATATAGATTATATTTCTTGTTATTAGCATTCAAATGCTGTCGATATTTATTAATATTGTAAAAAATATTCTTAAATCATAAAGATATTATTATGATATTTTTCTGTTTGTGTTGCTGATCTGATATATTCTATGTTTGTCTTGTTTTATAAATTTTTGGGACGAAGATCATAATTCAAAATTAAAAAAAAAGGATTAAGTCAAAACGAGTTCATGGTCTCAAGTAAAAAACTATATGAAGTCAATGCTCTCTCACAACATTTTTGTTTAACATTAATCAAGGCTGAGTCACTTATATTACGAAGCATTTGTACACTAGCACTTCGAAATACACTTCGTATTCTATCTTTCATCTCATCCCCTTTTGTTGGAGGTATTTTATAAACTTCATTCTAAACGTAACCCCAAAAAAATAAGTCCATTTTATTAAAATCTGGCGATTTGGGTGGCCACACTACTGGTCCATTTCTTCCAATCCATCTATCGGGAAACTGATATTCAAGTTCACCTTAAATCCATGAATTATGGTGAACAAAAGCACCGTCATGCAGAAACCACATTTTTCACGTATACGAAGTGGAACGTCTTCCAATAATATAGGCAATTGATTTACTAAAAAATCTAAATACATCTCAACGTTTAGATTTTCTTCAAAAAAATATACTCCCACGACATGGTTACCTGTGTTACAAGTGTATACCCTACGTCTAATTTGGTAGTTTTTGAATAGTTTATGTTGCTGTAGAGCTTATTTTGAGTCCATCCTTGCTTTAACTGGCATTGAAACCTATTCCCCGCTGGGGCGCTCATCCTCGCTCTCTGGACCTTTTACGGACCTTTCATCCTTTGCGACTTGACTACTTTTAAGTAGCTTCTTCGGAAGTATAGCATGTAAGAGGTTTCATTTCCATAATTTTTTTTCATCTTGCGTTCAGTGTTTCCTGTGGAGGTTGCTGATCAACGTGGCTATTTGCAACTTTCGAAATAGCTGCACGGAATAATTCTACCGATATCATTTCGAACCATTTACGAAGGTTTCGCAGCCAAGAAATGCTTTTACGTTACACGCTTCTTCTTTTAACTATCTTTTCTTGTATTGTAAGCTGTAGAAACTTATACCTCTAGAGACATGGACAAGGAACTCAAGTTTTCTCTTCTTTATAGTAAATATAATTTCAAGTTAAATATTCCGTCTTTCCAGCACTGTTTGATTTATGACTTTATCCGTCCAGAACACAAGAGAACGCATCTGGAGAGCCACATTTCAAAGACCCTTAACTTTTTAAGGAGTTCCTTATTTAGTGTCTAGCTTTTTTACACTATATAGGAGTATGGGCCGTCCGGAAAGCGGCGATAGAATACTTCCGAAGCCCTTTTCCCTTGCCCCTTATGAAAGGCGTCTAATCGGATGGAATGAGAGATAGAGAGCCGTCATTTAAGGTGTCAGGTTAGCAGAAACGCATTCAGGGCGCTTTGGGTCTCCACATTCTGTGGATTCCCCACTAAAGGGGCCTGTTTCGCACAGTCTCTGATATGTATTTACTTATCAGAGTACCGTTGTTTACAGCCTCTAGGAATGTGCCTTCGAAAGTATTTTCGAATTATTTCGATGATAGGTCATCATAATTTGCTGGGGTAGCTTCAAGGTTTCCCAAGGAGCGGTCTATTTCAGCAGCGTATCTGCCCAATTTAGATATTTTGAAATTGAATTTCGGGAATTCTGTCGTTTTGACTATTGCGTACGTTTAGTTAGACCAACTAGACGTTGCTGTGTTGAGATAGGGTCGTAGACCGTCCTTGTTTAGGCGCCGTAAATTACGCCACTTGCGAAAGTCAAGTCGGAGTTATACGCCTTCCTCTATATTCTCGTTCTGTAGAACGACCTTGGTAGTTTCGGATCGTGGATCAAAGATAGGTCGTTAGGTTCCGCCTATTATTCGATGGTCTGTCCGCAATTGTTTGTTTCTGCATATCCCCATACTGTGTGATAGCTGTTGAAGGCACCTACGACTGAGTTCGGACTGGACGATTGGAAGTTTTTGTGAGGGTGAAATAGAAATTTCGTTCTTGGAGGGTTGTACACAGAAGTTGCTGTGCAATTGTCGAGTTTAACGGAGATCACTGTTCGTTGCTTTGACAGTCAGGCCACTTCTTGTGAAAATAGCGCTGCCGTGTGTCCTGTGGGGGATCTCAATGTACGGTTCATCCCATCAATGTATGGTTGTCTCTGCTTCTAGTCGCGGTGCATTTCCTAGACGCACAAGATGTCACATTAAGAAGTTTTACACATGTACGAAAATAGAACTTCGTTGTCATCAGTAATTCCCTCGATATTGATATCGTCAGATATCGGTTTGAAAAGAACCGTGTTTGGTCGTTCATCTTGAGCTCTTTCTTTTTTGTTCACGCTTGGATTTTTGCATTGAAACGTTGTCTTACAGAAGAATGTGGTAAAAATATAGAGGAATTGGATTAATAAACACATAAAGCAAGCTGAATGGCATATAGTTTATACATCATATAAATCTCTATTTCTTTCGTAACCAGCAAAAAATCTACACAGAAATGCCGATAATACGATTATATAATATGTATAACAAATAAGTGTTTATTTAACTTTTGGAGAATTTGATTATTTCGATTGTTATCCACCTACGGTTTTTACTAATTCTAATATAACCTTTGACCCCACAGATATATCATTCCTGATATTTAAACATCACGAAATATAGTATGTATTACATTTTGCCTTTATAGACTAATTATTACACTGGTAAAAATAAAAATAAACATGCACAAATTGCCCTTGGTGTATAAATAACCATAATAATGAAGTGACTTCCGTTATGAAATAAGAAGATGGCGATGTTGTGTCACGAATCTCTACCTTTTTTAAGCGAAACTTGTTTTTAATTATTATGTGATTCTTTTACATCCACATTTTCTATAGCTTTAAGTAATACATTTAATCTGTACGGGATAAATAGTTGAAATAACTGTGTATAGGGTGTTCGCAAATTACCCACGAGAAAACTGTTAATTGTAAAGTTCATTTGAAGTAAGAACGTTTTTCATCCAGATATTATCTTTTGACAAAGAAATAAGTAAAGTTGATCAATCAATTACCCCTTATTTGTTTACTGCTGAACGTAGGCCTCCCGTAAAATTTTCCATCTATTTCTATCTTGAGCTTCTTGCATCCAACTTGTGGTGATGCACTTTATATTATCCGTCCATCTAGTCGGTGGTCGTCCTCTGCTTCGAGTGTTAATACACCTAAATCCAAAACACATAACAATTTATAAGCAAAATTGATTTACAAACTGGACCATCAAGATATTGCAACTACCCAACATGAGCAGAAGAGAAAAAATAGTTATACGTAGACTGATAATCAACAATACTAGATTACCTTATGGACACTTGATGGCTTCAAAAAATCTACCTCTATGTTCAAAATGCAATGTATCATTAACAGTAAAGCATATGCTTACAGATTCTTGTTATTCTTTTTGTGCCGGCTTCTTTCGAAGGTTGGCGATCCAAATGGCAATTGTAGCTTTAAAAACTGCTGCACGAAATATTTCTGAGCATAAGCGGTCAAACCATCTCTCAGGTCTTTCAGCCACGAGTTCTGGCGGCTTCCAATTGATCTTTTGCACTGAACTTTACAATCCAATATGATTTGGAGTAATTCATATGTTTCATCTCACCATACATAACCCAAGTATTGTATTTTTCTCTCTTTAATTATGCTGAGTAACAATTTTTGTTTACTTATGCGCCGAAGTATCTCACCATTGGTAACTTTTTGTATCCATGGAATTCTCAGCATCCGTCACATTTTCTATTTCAGAGTCCATTGTCCAACTTTCACAGCCATACAGCAAAACAGAGAAAATGTAACATCTGATCATTCGAATTCTAAGCTCTAGACTAAGGTCTAATATTGTAAAAAATGTTTTCATGTTCATGAGTGTTTTCCTCGCTTGTTCAATTCTTGATAGGATTTCTTTTTTTGGATTACACTGGCTGTTGATATTTGCTTCCAAATATTTTATGGAAGTTACCTGTTCTATTATTTGTCCCTTGGCATACAAATGTACGTTTGTTGGTATCTTTAAAAATACTAGAATTTTAGTTTTGAAAACATTTAGATGTAAACCGAACATTTCGCTATGACGAACTACCTTATTTATTATATTTTGTAGTTCTTGTGCGTTGCTTGCTATTAGGACGGTATCATCAGCGTACCTGACATTGTCTATGCTGGTTCTGTTAATTTTGATTCCACCTTGAACCTCTTCTAATGCTTTTCTGAATATAGATTCCGAATACAGATTAAATAATAGCGGTGATAAGACGCACATTGTCGCACTTCTCGTCGGACTGAGACATTGAATTTTTTTTGAAATGTTAGGAATGTTGATTTTAACCAGGCTAATGGTATTTTACCTGTGTCATATATCTTATTGAATAGTGCTGTCATTAAGTCGAGGCTTTGCTTTCTTTGTCTGCAATTAATTTAAGTAATTCGACACTGATATTGTCTGAACTGATGGTTTTTCCGTTGTTCTGTGCTTTTACTGCATAAATAACTTCTTCTTTTGTTATTTTTGGACCTTTGTCATTTATGCGATCATCCGTGGATGGTTTAGAACAAGGTTGGCAAAGGCTCTCAAGTTTGTCTTTTATACCTATAATTATCTCGTTATTATTATTTCTTAATATTGTTTTTTATCTCGTGCTTACAGATTGGATTCATTAAAATAACAAACGAACAAAATATGATCTTAATGAGCAACTAAAAGTGATCCTCCAACTAGAAGAATTCCAAAACCTCTTTTTACGAGAAAACCTCTTTTTACCTCTTCGCTCTTCACTTCGTGTATTTTCCAGTCCATCTTACATTAGGAATGGCCAATGCAAATGATAACTGATGACCGCGTTTGGTCAATTTTATAAAAACGGCTCACAGGGGTTGAACCAAAAACGAAAACAAGTTCTTGTAATTTCTAAAATTGGAAAAGTTCTTTCTTGTGATGAAAGTGTTTGAAAATAAACATATTTTTTTGATTCTGGTATTTTATCTCAATATTGCATTGTAAGACACTCAGTTATATTTGAACATAGTTTGGGGCCGACTCGATTTAAGAATGAAAGAGAGATGAATATATTTCCAAAATGTTGTATTTTCATCTTCATCATTCTTTTGCATATTTGATATAATTTTTATTTTATAAGTATTTTTATTTCTTAAATTATTTCAACAGTAAAACGTGGAAAAAGTTATTTCTCTTCAATTGTCAAATAATAACAATGTCCTCTGAAATGTATTGATGTGATTAAATGTATAGATTATAAGGATATCTTTTCCTCGGAGCACACTAGATCGCTCCGGAGGTCAAAAAACCCTTTTAATTATTTACTAGTTCGCTCCTAAAACCGTATACTAGTTTGCTCCCATGGTCAAGCGGATTAAGTATTAAGTTCTAAGAAAACTAATATCAGCAAAATTGGTACTGTGACTTTTGTATTTTATATAGAAATTATATAAACTATTGGTTGTTACATATTTATATATGAGCCAGTGAAATTAGATTATGTATTTAGATTATATCCACTTGATTTATGTCCCTATTTTGAAAAATGTTAGTGACTGATTTAGAAATTTTATTAGAAAATTTAATCTGGTTTAGGATTTGTGTTAGCTATTTTGATATTAATTCTGTTTTTAAAAATTACTGAAATAATTTGTACTAATTCGAAAATATACCAAACAAAGCCATACAAGTGTAAAAATATCCGGAATATCTTCTACCTTTACAAAATTAAACAAATATAAATTAAAACAAGGCATTTATTTTGGTATACATATATGCACTTTTCCTTGCAACGATATTATATAAATGTAATTTATTGAGTTTTTCGATAATATTTACTAAAAAGCGTAATTCAATAACCACTTATCTTTTATTAATTCTTGTACAAGTATTTGACTGTCATTCATAAATAAGTCAATTTTTTATTGTCACTCATAAAACCGCTGGAATTTTATTTAATATACTTCCTTTTCTATCGGTTCATTCTTAGTCAATATTTTTCTCATTACATATTATGGTTTGACAGTTTTTTACGTTTTATTTCTTCTGTAATCTCAATTAGTAGTATTGAAGCTAAACTAATTAGAATCGTGTGGAATTCGAATAATATAGGTGACACAGATAGTAACAACAAAACAAAGGTTTTGTAAGAAGCTTAAGTTCTGTAGTCGGATTTTCGGTATTATTGTTTTATTTAACAAATAGTTTTATAGTGAAAAAAATGTTAATATACAAAGTTATAACACATCAAGGAACTATTATATAACGAAAAATTGCGTATTTAAAAAATATGTCTCCACAATAACAAATTTCAATATTGTAAAAGCGAATAGTATGTGGAATTATGTTGTCTTTTTAAGTGTTTCATTGATATCACTACTATAATACATCCCTAAATATAAAATCTTTAATATAACAAATTAATTTTGTTTCCTAGATTATAGAAACATGCAACAGAAGCACAATAGCCTACTAAATCTTTATTGAATACAAATGGCTATATTTTATTATTACATTTTCATATACACTTAACATATTTTCTTCTTATTTTGTGTTATCCTTATGTTATATTGTCTTTCGTTTATGTAACAAATAGTTCTTTGTCTCTATCTATCTATTATATCAGTAATCCTTTTTCTGTGTTGATTATACTATATTTTTCGTCTCACGTAGCGTAGGTTTATTTCATCAATCTTGCATCTCCGTAAATTCCTTACTAATGTGTTATCAGATAAAAAAATGTATTATCAGATATCATCATCCTGTATGCGTTCACTGCTGGACATAGGTCTCCCTCAGCTCTTTTCATCTGTCTGTCTTGTGCGGTTTGCATCTAGTTATTGCTAACACGCTTCAGGTTATCAGTTTATCTAATTGGTGGGCGTCCTCTGCTCCGTATTACTTCTGACCTTGGTCTCCACTCTAAAATATGTTTTGTCCATCGGTTGTCTGATAATCTGGCGACGTGTCCTGCCCAATTCCATTTTAACAACGCGATTTTTTCGATAGCGTCTGTTGCTTTTGTTCTACGACGCATTTCCTTGTTTGGGATTCGGTCTCTCAGAGAGACACCTAACATCTGGCGCTCCATAGCCATCTGAGTCGCGCGAATCTTATTAACTGCCTTTTTGTGAGTGTTAATGTTTCCGCTCCATAAGTGAGTACAGGTAACAGACATTTCACAAAGACTTTCCTTTTGAGGCATATGGGTAAATCCGATTTAAATACATAGTTTAATTTACCAAACGCTGTCCAAGCTAATCCTATGCGATGTGGGATCTCACATGTCTGGTTATCTTTGACCAACCGAATTTTATATCCTAAGTATTTATACGATGTAGTCTGCACAATATCCCTTCCATCAACAGCAATATTTCGATTTAGCACCAGATTAGTCATAATTTGCGTCTTGTTCATATTAATCTTTAGTCCGACCTCCAAGGAAGCGTGATATATCAAAAAAATAATTACCACTACAATTAAGGCACATATCACATTGTTTTACCAAACGATGGATACACTGCTTAAAGAAATCTTGTGACTGTTCCTGGAAGAATTATTTTACGGCATTTTGTACTTCTTCTTCCGACTGAAAACGATTACTTTTAAAGCCTTTTTCATTGGCCTAAAGATGTGAAAATCGCAAGGTGATAAGTCAGGACTATAAGGTGGATGCTCTAATATTCTTTATTTATTTCATTGCAGATTTTATTTAACTAATTTGGCAATATGAGGATGTGCAGAACACTAGTGAGAGCTTCCTTGAACATTATAGTTTTAATGCTTAAGGAAGCTTATTCAAAGATTCATTATACAGGTTTTCGTTAATTAGGCGTCAAGCTTACTGGATGGTTTAAAATATTGACACCAAGACTCGTCGTCAGAGATTATTGACAAAAGAAAGTCATAATTACCGTTTTGCCTGTATTTCGTGAGATGTTGCAAATATATACCCATTTGCAAGCTTTTATGATTCACTGACAAAAAACTAGAATCCCATTGCACACAAACTTTGCTGTAAGCCAGCGCTTATTTACAGATCCCATACTTACACAATTTTTTAAAATTGCTCTTATTCAACGATTTTCTCCATTCAAAGCTTCCACACATGCCACATTCCTGTCTGTTGATGCAGCACACACAGCACCTGGTCGCAGCTTATCATTCGCCTCTTTTCTTCCACTCTTAAATTTACAACATTCCTTGACAGTTGCATGCGCAAAATATGCGTTTTAATAAATCAAATTACTTAAAATCTCAGTCAAATACAAATGATTGAAATTGATCAGTGTGACTTTTACATACTTAACTACATTGCAGAGCATAGTTGAGTGATTACAACCGTTTCTAAGGCTAACCTAAAAAACGATGGGTTTCAATTGAACAAACGTATAGTTTTGTTAAATTCTCTTTTCTGTTTTCTTCAATCTACTTTTTTGTAGATATATACTTTTACCTACGTGATTTTCGGTACCATGGTTTAAGATTATTTTATAAATGACGTTTTTTTAATGATGATGTTTTTTTTATGTCCCCTTTGTTAACTATTTTTCGTAATTATTAATTTGTTATCACCAAAAACATAGTATCTCATCAAAATTAAATTTGCATATATTATATACATACCTACTATAATTTTTCATTCTAATCGCTTTACTCATATAAAATTGAAATAAAATGACATTAATTTAAGGCTAAAATTAATATACTCGTACGTATTATATTTCTGTGAAAATATGACTTAGGTGTAATTTTTTAATAAAAAGATATTCAATTTTAGATAAAAAGGCCATCTTGCCATTGAATGTGTGATACTAGATCTAGTTATAATGTTGATTTTGAATAAATGGTAAAAGGAAAAAATTGTTGTTTATTTTTATACCTTCTATACCTAAGATCTAATAAAAACCTTAAATCCCAAACAGTCTATCTATAGCATATAGGACGATAACGTTGGCTTAATTAGCTTCTTGTATACTTCCTGGTTTAATAAAAAAAAGGATCAAAAGTAAAAATACGAACCAGGATACGAAGAAAGCATATAAAAAAATCACTTATTTTCTAAAAACGTTTTGATTCATATATTTAAAAAGCTTAAATAAGGTTCGGAAAATCTTCACAGGAAAAACCTAAAGAAAAAGCAGGTACTGAAAAGCTAAAAGAAAATCTACCTAGCCATTCAAACGGTAACATCTTGGATTACTTAGAACAACAGTGATAAAATTATGTACAGTATATTTCATGAATTTGCAGCAATTTTAGATTAGGGATGAACGCTTTCACTTAAACAGTCATTAAAGTTAAAAGCAAATTCTTCCAATATTTGTCGAAGACAAGCTAAAATACGATTTTAACTGATAATGGATTTTACATTCATTTAGAGAAATATACAATTATTAGTGTAAAATAGAAGAAAATTACAAATTCTGTTGTTTCTAAATTTTAGTGGTAAGTATTTACTGATAAAATAATAAAAAATAGATCTATACTTATAATCACTAACATCAGTATCTTCATTTGGATTGTGAATAATGACCCATTCAACATTCGTCTAGTAACTTTTTACATTTCCGCACACTTTTTCCCAAATTGCAGGAGTAGCAGTATTCAATGCTTCTTGCCATGTTTCCAAAACTGCTACATTACTCTAACCGTTACTTCCAATCGTTATCTCATCAAATATGTTCAATTGGATTGAATTCACAATGGTAAGTGGGCAGTCTTAACACATTATACCTATCCAAAACTTGTATACTATCTCGTCTACTATACATATGTTTGATTTTTCATTCCTTTTGACTAACTGTAGTAATTCCGGTTTGAAGGAATCCTGAGGAATTGAAATTCGTTAATCATTCTTTTATTGTATGTACTGTCCAGGAATTTGTTGGTGATAATCAACCGATTTTGATTTTGACAAAAACCATGATTTCCACCCGCGTGCAATATAATATGTCTCTTTCCCTCAGTATCGGTACGTTTTAAGGATTTTTACTCTCGTCCTGCCAAATCCGTTTTATTCCACCTTGAACAAAAATCCACGTTTAGTCTAAATAAACAAATGAAGCGTGTTCTTTTTTAAAACTATTATAGTTTCTTAAAAACTCAATTATTTTGTGAATGACACCAACTTTTTTACACAAGGCTTTTTTATTGTCTTCCATTTTGAACCTAAACCAAATGTGTTTGAAAACTCTCTAGAGACTTACCCTGTAAATTTTAAATGTATTTATATCTTTTAATTTTTTAACACCGTCTCTACAGAAACATGTTCTTTCTTTTAACGTATTTTATATACATTATATCGAATTTGAAACTTATAACTTATTTGATCGTTCCATTCTACTCTTCTTAACCAGTGCTTGATGTTCTCCACCTTGCATCTACGTCGTATATATGTACTTTTCTATTTCTATCAATTTTTCTAATTGTTTTCATCTTTGCTGTTTCTAACACCCTTTTTGTCCTCTCTGTGTCAGGTATTGTTTCTGCCGCGTATGTGATTATTAGTTTGATGACTGCTTTGTTAATTCTGCCTTTCATTTCTTTACCGATATTTTTATTTCTCCATATTGTTTCATTCAGCCAACTACGTCTCTGTTTGCTCTATTCACTTGATCTTCCACTTATGTTTCGAGCTTTCCGTAATTAGATAATGTGATGAATAGATATTTAAACTCCATCACTTGTTCTATTATCTGAGCTTCAAGTTCCAATTTACATCTTAGTAAATTTGCTGTTATAACCATGCATTTTGTCTTTTTTGGGGAAATTAACGTGTTAAATTGTCTGGTAGTTATATTAAATTGGTGCAGCATACGTAAATCATCTTCACTCTGAGAGAGTAGTATTGCGTCGTCTGCATAGCAGATTATTTTAAGTTGTTTTTCTCCCATTTGGTATCCTTTTTTAGTTCTTACTTTTTATTATTTTATCTATAATCAGTTGAATAATACAGGACTCAGAGAATCTCCCTGTCTTATCCCATTGCCAACTTCAATAGAGTCAGTAAGTTCTTCTAATTTTACTTTTATTGTGTTGTTTTGGTAGATATTTTCGATCGTTTTGATTATTCCTAGAGGTATCTCTCTTGCGTACAATAAGTGGATAAGGTCATTTAATTTGACTCGATCAAATGCCTTCTTAAGGTCCACAAAACATAGATATAACGGTTTATTGTATTCTAATGATTTCTCGTGCACCTGCCTCGTTATAAATATAGCGTCGGTGCATGATCTTCCTGACCTAAAATCTTGTTGTTCTTCTGCTAGTGTTATAAATTTCATTAAATTTATTTGTTATTACTTCGGTTGTTAGTTTTCTGTATCTGTAGAGTAGGGAGGGCGAGTTAAGTTTCACATCACTTAGGCCACAATAGACCCATTGTGCATCCTGCCATTTCTAGGAAGGTGGACAAGTCCCCTTCAAGTTCCCCTGACCATAAGCGAATGGATATTCAGTATGCTCTCTAATAGAGCAATAAGCATAAATGTAGAAGATGTTTCTGTTAGAGGCATGGTTACGACGGGGTGTACACAGGGAGGGGTGCTATCACCACTACTCTGGAACATAGTTCTAGATACCCTGGTTGACCAACTCAGCAGCAACGGTTTCTACACAATAGCCTATGCAGACGATATTGCTGTCCTGCAAAGCGGTAAGTTTGAGAACACACTATGTGAGAAATCACAAGTTGCTCTTCGATTAATAGAAACATGGTGCAAGGAACACTCATTATCTATAAATCCTAAGAAAACAGAGATAGTCCTCTTTACCAGGAAAAGAAGAATCACGGGCTTAATACCCCCAAGGATTCTAAACTACAGTCTAAATTTTTCTGACGAGGTGAAATACCTTAGTATTACCCTTGACAGGAAGTTAACATGGAACTCACACTTAGATGGTAGAGCTAAAAGAGCATATATTGCCTATGAGCAGTGTCGACGAACGGTCGGACGCACCTGGGGCCTCACGCCCAGGGTGATCGCCTGGGTCTACACCGCTGTCATTAGGCCAATGCTAACTTACGGAGCTATTGCTTACGTACCAAAAGTGCTACAGGCAACAGCGATTAACAAACTAAACCATATTCAGCAGATGGCTTGCATATATATAACAGGTGCTATGAAAACAACACCAACTGCTGCAATGGAGTTAATCATTGGCATCACGCCTCTAGATATATATGTCAAAGAAGTGGCGCTAGTAACAATGATGCGACAGCGCTCAGCTGGTGCAAACCTTGATGTAGGAATGAGACAATTGAGAACTCGTTTCTGGCGGGGAGAGCTGGATGCGTTACCAGGCAGGCTGCGACTCAATTGAACCAAAATTTGTCTTTAACAAACCCTACAAAATTGAAACAAGAAAGTGTATGGAGACAAACGTGGCAAATGCCTATTGCATATACACCGATATCGCCAAAATAAAAGAAGGCTCAGGATGCGGGATATACTCCGGATCACTGAACCTAAGAATAAAGTGGGGTATGCGCAAAAATGCCAGCGTAGTTCAGACAGAACTGACTGGTATCTCCATAGCCGCAAAAGAGATAACCCAAAAAGGTATAGCAGGGAAAACTATAATGATCTGCACAGATAGCAGACAAGCGCTACTAACCTTGAACAGACCACGTGTCACATCAGGTTTAGTAATGGAGTGTCGCGAGTCACTAACTCAAGCTTCGGATGGTAATACCATCATCCTGAGGTGGGTTAAAGGACACAATAGGAATAAAGGCAACCGCATTGCTGACCAATTATCTAGGAAGGCGGCAGGCCTAAGACTCTTAGGACCTGGGGATCTTTTTGGTTGGTCAACTACAACAATCGCGGAAATTGTCAAACCCATACGCAAACCGTAAAAAGATTGGAAGAAGGGAAAGGATGTAAACTTGCCAGGGTAACACTAAGTAACCTTGAAGAGTCAACATCAAAGAAGTACTTGGGAATGACCAGGAAAAATCTACGTTTGGCAGTTGGTTTTTTTTTTTAACTGGTCATTGTCAACTAAGCAAACACCTCCACACACTGGGGCTAGCAGACACACCTCTATGTAGGAAGTGTGAACGAGAAGACGAAACTGTAGAGCATGTCCTATGTGAATGCCCAGAGTTATCGTTAATAAGAGAGTACGCGTTCGGCGAGTCCTGGCCCACACCTGCCCACATAAGAGAGATGTCTCCTGGTTGTTGGTTTTAGTGTTGTGTTTAATAAATTAATTCCTCTGTAATTTTCCGGGTCTTATTTGTCTCCCTTTTTGAAGAGAGGTATTAGGATGCTTGATCTTCATTCTTGAGGAATTCTTTTTTGTTATTTTATTTTTTGATTAGTTTTAATAGTTATTTGGTCAGATCTGGTCCTCCGTACATTGAGTTCGTTCGGTATTCTGTCCTCTCCTGGTGATTTTCTATTTTTTAATTTCCTTAACGCTTCCTTTACCTCTTCCTCCTCAATATTTATTTCTTCGTTTGTCGTCACCTCTGGTATTGGTGGTTCATTATAGTCAACTTTAGCAAATAGGGTATAGCAAAAAAGATATTAATTTATTGAAACCTTAACGTCCTTAATGTATACTTATTTAATTATATACTATCTATTTATATTTTTAATTTACTAGCATTTTACTCATTGTATTTACAAGTAGTACGACTTCATTGTATTTTCTTTTTTCATTGGTAATATATCGTCATATTGATACTATAACATATATACAGTTCCTATAAATTCCTCTAGAAACAATAACTGACCCCCATCATAGTACCAGATAAGATGAAATCCAGGAAACCTATTGTACGATTAAATAGACGACTAATACGGGCACCTGTATTGAATTATATGTTTTGCACAATAAAAACATTTTTCAGTAACAAAGAAAATAATTGCAGATAATGGTGAAAATCCGGTGAGTCAGATATTTTAACATACGAAGTATTTTCACACGATCTTAAATTAATTTGGACATGAGTTGGTATAATGGTGTTCAAAATACATTCAATATATTTCAAGGTTTTAATTTGACGTAGTTCCTGTTCTTAGAACAGTAAAAATATTTAAAGCAGTGCATAATTATCAGAGGCGATACATTAATCCAAAGCTTCCAAAATAGTTTTAACATTTGGGCACCAAAGTAAATAATTTATTAGAAAGTATGATTGAAATCAACAAAACTAGTTTAGATTATTAAAATTTGCAAGTACCTAGGTGATGCAATAATCAAAGAAACAACCGCTAATTACAATATACAGTGAGAGACAAAATTGTGGAATAAATTTATTTTATCGAGAATAGGCGACTTTAGAGACAAATCCTTAAATAAATCGATTTTTTTTAGTTATGATTTTTTGGTATATATATATATATATATATATATATATATATATATATATATATATATATATATATATATATATATATCATACTAATGACGTTATCCATCTGGGCATAATGACGTAAAACT
This sequence comes from Diabrotica undecimpunctata, assembly GCF_040954645.1. Lineage (NCBI taxonomy): Eukaryota > Metazoa > Arthropoda > Insecta > Coleoptera > Chrysomelidae > Diabrotica > Diabrotica undecimpunctata. The sequence goes on along the minus strand of NW_027311928.1, from coordinate 335,075 downwards.
AAGTTTTCAGGAAAAATAGACTTGTAAGGTTTCCTTCAGTTTACATATATAAACTTATTCATTTACTTTTGAAAATATTGAATGTTTAAAAAGAATGGTTACCTCCACTCATATTGTAGGGGAATATCAAACCAAATCAATTTAAAGAAATTTAATCATGTTAGTTTTAAAGAGTCCTCTTACCATACTGGTCCCTTTCTTTACAATAATTTATCGTCGTCATTAAAAAAATTTAATAATCAAAAACAATTTCAAAAACATCTCAAAGAATATTTATCGAAGAAAAGATTCCACTCCATAGAAGAATGTTTGTAGGAGACGACTGGATATTTACGGATGTGATAATGTACTTACGTTTGTCCTCATATTTTCTGACATGTGTATATTTAATGTATGTATGTATGTATATTTAATTTTTTGTGAAGTATATATTAACTACTAAGAAATGAACTATATAATAATGACATAAAAACAAAATACATGGAATGCACAGACCAAGAATATGTAATAGAAAAGTATTTAACAGTACAAACAAATAATAATGCATATAGATTTGAGGAAGTTGAATTTAAGAGACGCAAAAATCTGGGAACAATTATAACACGAAAACCAAATATAGAAGAAATCCAAAATAGACTCATGAAAGCGAATAAGTGTGTTTGTGCATTAAATGGATTAATAAGAATATATAAAACGATTATTAGGCCTATAGTAACTTATGCAGCAGAGACATGGACATTAAATAAAAAACAACAAGAAATGGTGCAGATATGAGAACGAAAAATACTAAGGAAAATATTTGGAGAAAAATAATGGAGAACAGCGTTTGGATCAGAAGGACTAATAAAAATCTGACAAGAGTTATATGGGGGCACAACGTACTATCGTTGAAATTTAATAGGATTGTCAGAGCAGACATTTTGCAGTTCGTAAACATTTGATAGTAAGCGGCTATATATTTATTTATTAGCACACAAATTCAATTCTCAATTATCATTTTTCCGGTTACATCTGATAGTCCGAACTAGATAAAGTAGACTCGTCATGTTGCGGAATTTATTATTTAGTACCGCGTGTAGCTTATCAGTGCCATTGATATCTGAATGTCAAGAGAGTGACGGGCGGACAGTGTTATCTTTTCGAAAGTAATATTCTCATTGCAATACGACAACATTGTGAAAAATCTCCGGCAAATAGTGCAAATAAATATTAAAATAAGGTGGTCAGAATTATTTCATGAGCGTACAGTCGGGTAACATGGCATCAAAACCAACATGCAGTACATCTGTTGATAAACCAGATAAAAGGAGGTAGTTATCTGTGTGAGAAAAACAAATGATTAAATCGGTTTACTAGTGATTACGATGAAGAACTTTACGTGAAATGGATTTTCGGTATTTAGTTCAAATCGGAAGAGACGAAAAAGTTCGTTAATCGGGGGAGACGAACTAGTGATATGGCGGAGAGAATATTTACAAAAAATTCGTGATTTAAGACGTCTTGAAAAAAAAAATTATTATATGGACGAAACGTGGTTGAATGAGAATCATACGAAATCCAAAGTATGGCAAGCCTTAAATATTAAAAATTCACGACAGGCTTTTAATGAGCTCAACCAGCTTAAAAGCACCTTCGGACAAAGACAGACGTATCATTATTACGCACATAGTAAGTGATTAAAGGTTTCTTACAAGGTGGTTTCAATGTGTTGACCTCAATCAAAACGGGTAATTATTGTGTTGAAAAGTGAGCATGGCATCACCGTATTAAGAACTCCACCGTATAATTGTGAATTGAATCCTATCGAGCTGATATGGGCACATATAAAAAATTAGGTAGCGCAAAGGAACATAACATTAAAATTAAACGATGTCAAATTATTACTAGAACAAACCATACAAAATATAACCGCTTCCAATTGGCAGTCATGCATTAAACATACACAGAAAAAAGAAGATAAAATGTGGGGCGTAGACATGCGTGTTGATGTTCTTATTGAGCCCATTGTTATTACTCCTGGAGAAGATAGTAGTGATGGTGAATTAACATCTGGAAGTGAATCAGCATAAACATATTTATTTTAAATAATAACTAATATAGTTCTAGTGAATTTGTTTTCTGTTGCTACATTCCGAAAGTACCTGTGAGATCCTAAGAGTCTTACGAGGTTATGATTTTGTTAGTATGTACCTAATAACTTTATTATCGCACAATTGCGGTTTACATTAGGTTGCCGAGTCTATTATTATTATTATTATCTGTAAAGCAGTTGGTATTTATATTTGAATATGAATTTTATTTTAAAAATATAAATAGGTACATAAAATCATTATTCCAATGTCAGCATATGTAAGGGGTTCCTTTCGAATTAGTCCTCACAATGATTTCTCTTATTTTAAAAATGAACACGCCATTGAACATACCCGTGTCTCGACTCGGGCCCCTTCAGAATCTACCATTTTTAAGCAGATGGGAAGACATGTCAATGAGGCGGTTTGGAAAATCTCTTATTTTTTATATACACACATCTGTATACACACATTGTAGTTAATTTAGCGGTTCATCTGGTGAATGGACAACGACTTCACGAAAGAAAACAAAACCCAAGAGCTGAACGACACGTTGAAATGTTACCTTTTCTTAAAAGGAGACTTGACAACGTATATATTGTTAGATATATTTTAAGTTCAGAGGTAAGTCAGAACCTGTTTATTAAAAAAAATGAAATAAAATAAATGACCTTCCCGTTGGCCATTTAAATCACGTGGTCGATAAACCCGGCCCATTAGAAAGAGATGCAGGGACTGCTTTGCGTCAAAATCTGTTTATAATAAATCCATAAAAATGCAAAAAATAAGACTATCTATCAATCTACAATATTACCAGCTTAACCAGCACACCATCCATTTTAACAACCTACTTTTTTTCACATGTATACTTTATCTATAAAGAAAAATATTTTTTGTTAATTGTAAATAAAAGAAATTAATACTGAAGTAAAAAATTACGATTAACTATTTACTAAATGTGGTTAGTTTTAAATATTTGGTGGAATTATTTTCACATTTCTTAATTCGCTTCAGCAAGATCAAGATATGTATACAGAAAAATATATCAGATATTTGCCAAAACATGATATAATCCTGGTTCAGAGTAGCGTTCCTAAATTAAATTAAATTAAAATTAAAGGAAAAATATTTTTGTCCAAATTGTATTTAAATCTAATAAAAAAAATGAGCCACTAAAAACTAAAAACAAATTGTAATAAATTTCTAAAATTCAAAAATTAATTTCACTCTCCTGAAAACTTGATATAAACGATATTTCGGCTTTTGGGAAATCACCACGGAATTGTTATTTCAGTCTTATAAAATCCGAGTTATTCCAGTATACAATTCAGGCATGCATGCTCTAGGGGTGACCTCCGATCCCACCACATTAAATCCTTAAGAAGAATGAAGAGAAAGTAAAGTGACACAAGCTTACCCTTTGTTGCCGTAACACTTGTTTTAGCATACTGTATTAGCACCCTTATTTGAATACTTATAAGATCGATACTAAAAGCGATATAAGACACAACTCAAAACTTAACAGCTTCAGAAGCTACTGACTATGATTTATGTAAAGCTGTAAAAAAATTAAAAAGGCCTTAATTTAGAAACCCTCCTCTACACACTCCAGATGGTCAATGAGCAAAAAGAAATGTTTCCGCCGAGCACTTTGAAAAAGTCTTCCGACCATATCCCGCTGAAAATAACTTCGACATTGAAGATAAAGTGAAATCATTTCTGAAAACCCCATATCAACTGGAACTATACCTGTTCAAAATTTTACCGTTAACCAAGTCACAAGATCCATACAAATGTTGAATCCAAAAAAATCTATCGTAAACGCTCCATGGTACGTAACTAACAATGTTATTGCTCTTGATCTTAAAACGAAATCTGTCAAAGAAGAAATATCCTACTTCTCCCAGAAGTATGACGAACGCATAGTTACCCCAACGCATTGGTTGAACCCCTAATGGGACGTCCCGTCTAGCGAAGGTTAAAAAGGCATCTTCCATATGACCTGCCAGTCAGATTTTTGGAACTTTGGTACTTTTCTATAGTATAGTGTTATATAGTGTTTAATTTTCCCAAACCCAACCTTATATAAGTAAAAGGATGTTCCTAAATGTTTTGTTACAGTCATTACATTTACTTATTGTAAAATTTTACAGATTTCAATATTAATCTGACGTCGCAACGGATATTGACTATTTAAATTGTTTATGTTGGTATTCCTATCACTTAGGGGTAAGGGTGGAAAATATGTGAATTAAAAATAAAAAAACCTTTTCCGAAAAATATTTTAATGACTTATCTCTCAGTCAATAATATTTAAAGAATCAAAGAAATACTTCAAATTAATGATACAAAGCTAATGATACATATATTTTAACAGACTTACATTTAGACCAGACGAAATTTAAAACGTAATAAGTATTAGACAATGTTAACAAAGGGTAAACTCAGCAAATTCGTTACAGCTACTAGAAAACTAACTGTAAATTACCATTATGGTTTTTTGACAGCAAATTTTCTTATATAGGTATATACAATTGATAAGCAATGGCTTCTGTATACACAAAATGTACAAAACGAAATATCCTAACAACAAAACCCGATAGCATTTTAATAAAAATTTTAACAATTAGAATAACAATAATAACATTGTTAAACGTGGTTTAAAAATGTATATGAGTTATTAACTCTAATTTAATTTAAACGAGAAATAAGAACTACAACTTGCATCTCAACATGAAAGTAAAAAAAATGAAAAAGTACTTGCCGCGATGCAGTAGTACGTTCCTCAGTACAGAAGAAATGAAATATCAAATAATCGTTATAGAGGTATATTTGGTTGATAAAATGGTAGAATTACGTAAAGATATTATCAAAAGACCAACTAAAAAAAATACGAGATGGGAACGCGTTTATACAGAAATATTTACAGAGTAAAGAGAAGGAAACTGGATACAGATAACCAATGTTTAAGGAGATATAACGACCTGGGTCACGCAATGTTTATAGCGATACCTTGGTGAGCTTCCCCTCGGTAAGTCGAGTTAAAGGTTCGGGATGATTCTACTAAATAAAAAAAATTCTTATGTTCATCCGATCGGTACTCCTCCGAGAGATGCCACAGTCGTTCCTATATAATAAGCGACTTTGTAAAGGCAATGGAGCCGACTCACAATGCATTAATTTAACATACATTACATAAAATCACAAGCATTACTTGCGAAAGATGTCCGTGGTGCAGAGAAACTGCCACATAGTCTTAGGACTATAATCGACAAATATCATACTGGCCAAAATTGTTCGCTGATTCGACTAAATGAAAACGTACGATATAGCTAAAAGTTTAGCTCTGTATCACTTGATGTTTCGACTTTGCGGGTGTAACAATGAAGTCAGTTTGACTTTTGTGCTTGATTTAAGTTTTTCCATAGTTTAAGAAAATTGGACAGTGTGTTTAAGTGGCATATTTTTTCAACCACTAGATACAATGCGCCGCAAACCATTCATATTAAAAAATAATATGTTAATGGAGAAAAGGCACAGAATCGAAGTCAATAGTATATGCGGTAATGACTCACGAAGAGTTACAACGCCGTTGATGATCGTGAGTTGAGAAAGGGGAAAGGGGATAGTGGCGCGCCATTACTGAAAAGAAAGTCAGACTTAACTGACAGTATACTAGAGTTTTGTTATACTGATAATTATATAACTCCCAGAGCCTATACATATCTACCAGTAAAGATTTCTTAAAATAAAGTAACAAATTATAATTAAGCTGATGCTACTAATGTTTGAACTACCCATACATTGTTGATTTGTTTAAAGTAAGTAAAGTAAACTCCATAAAGTGCACTAAAATTATATTTACAATACAAAAACTAATTGTACCTCCTGCGAACAACATTGTTTTTTCAAGATACAACTTTAAACATATCAGCAACTAATGCCAAAACTACGACATTTTAAAAATTTCGTCAAGTCTAATTAGGTTGTTGTAAGATTCATTAGCTTTTAATAGCGTTTTCAATAAATTCACCTACATGTAACAGGTATATCTAAAAATATGTTTCTGCATCATGACTCTATTTTAACATATAGTACGTTTAAAACTTTTAAAATAACAAAATCTCTGTATGGACGGCAACACTCACTTTGCATTAACAAACAAATAGCAGGTCTAAGACCGCTTAATATTTAAAAGGTAATAAATACTGCAACAACCATTCACAAATCTCGATTGTTTAATCCTCAAAAATCAATCAAAACTACAATTTATCGCAAAACTGCAATTCTTATTAAGACTACAACAGGGAGATGTATTAGTGTCTCATTTTTAATATAAACGGGAAAACCGGTAAGAGACGACAAATTAGACAACGGATCAGGGATTAATATGACACATCAAAGAGATACCTTCATTAGCGTTTGCTTCTTCAAAAAATATTACTTCATTTTGCATATATCGGAAAACAAAGGTTTGTGCTAATTCTAAGTATTATGCATCTTTATTCTATAATTCTATTCAGGCTTGAATCGATACTTTTCGCCAAATCTTTAGTTCTAAAACGACAAAAAACGGGACGATTTCTGAACGATACGTTAGATGCTGCTGAAAGTAATTCTTTTGTATTGCTCCAATTAAAAAAATTGGACAATCATAATACTGGATCTATTATTTAAGACGATTAACTAATATTTTGGCAGAGGTTCATATCTAGTAATCAGCAAACAATAAAAAAGTACCAAGAAAATTAATTACGAGATACGAGATATTCTGACGGGAATTACTACCCCAAGAACCCCAAAAGCTTTCATGTCGTTGTGATTTTTGTCCAAGATCTCGATCCAAGCTTTTTGACCATAAATTGAGCCATACTCGCAGCCATTATGGAAAAATATGTCATTTTTTCAATGTCATTGGACAGATTTTTTATACGAGGGTCACTGACGACCCCACGTTGTAGTTGGCGTTGTAGTTCTAGGGTTAAACAAGGAAGATAATATGATAACAATAAGAATAAAATAGTAACGCTTACATCTTGATAACCATGTAGACCTTAGCATTTTCTCAAATGGCTTACTAACAAGGATTTTAACCAAATTATCATACGTTAAAATAAATTTCCTAACGCATTTTACGCTCTGAATATAATGAATAAGACTGATTTCAATTTTCGACACTAAACAATCGATTTTGAAATAATACATAATCGAAGTACGGTAATACTTCCTCATAAAAGCATGATGGAGAAACGGAACCATCAACATGTGAATAAATATTTATAATCTCAAGACACTTACCAGATATGCACGATTAAATATAACAAATGTTTCACATAACATGTTTTATAACAAATATTTTTATGAAAAATAAGTACTACATTGCCAAAAAATCACAAAGTATGAATTATAAATATTTTATAACAAATGATTGTCTGTTGATGTTACAACCCTGTAGAATTTTTTGACAATGACTGGTTGTGAAGTTTGTATTATTTGGTTAACTACATTGATTAACTTTTTTTAAGTTTACTGTTTATTTTATTCTTTAATCATTTTAAAATTATCATCAACTTTAGATTGGGCAAGAAAATGAAGATCTTATCTAATCAGCTATTTCGCTAGAGTATCGAAATAGGCCTAGGACATGGGATGAATACTATGATGATAAATAGATGATAGTTTCACGAATAGAAAATGAAGTCACAGAAAATTAAGTGGATTTTGATCAGGAGGATGCTACGTTGAAAATATATTTACACTAAATAATCTTCTGGTCACTTAAAATAAGATTGTCAAACCGTATAGAAACATTTTAAATGTTTCTACACGGTCCTACGAAGAGCTAATAATAATAATCCAGAGAGAGCTAATAAAACCTAAGCACAAATGACACTCGTGATTAAGAGACATAAGAAACTGGTGCAACATACCTGATGTCAGCACAGAAATAAAAAGACCATAAGAAACATATCTGCACATGCTCCAACCAACTTGAAAGTCTACACGCTGCTTAGCATACGACACTAAACCAAGAAGGAATATGGATGTTATCTTATGTAACTTCAGATTAGGAAGCTACTCTTCCGTATTTTATCGTTCTGAGGCTTGAAGAGCCTGTAAATTGCCAGACAAATTACAGCCGACAAGGTGTACTAGACAAATTACTTTGGGTAGTTTGCCATTGGTCGTCAGGGAGAGAATAGTTTTTAATTTTTTACTTTTCATGGGAACCTTAATGTTAAACTCTTACAAAGGCAGTACAATGTTATTAACAGTAGAAGAATTGTAGTTTCCAAATTGCAATGTCCTTTTTTTACTACATTAGTAGTGTTGAAGTAAACAAGTAATTTCTCGAGATAATTTTTATATTTATTACTAATCTTCTATTTGTTACCTACGCACATCTAATGCAATTTAAACATAATACAAATTTAACAACCAATTGTACATAAAAATTTGGTCAATATTCAGTAAATAGATATATGAAAAGTTGGTTCTTAATCAGTTAATGTTTGACATTAATAGAGATATTGAAAACACTTTCTTTTGTAAAATATTCTACAAAAATATTTCAATTTCTTAAACGAATTAAAACGAAATGTCCATTCAATGTTTAAAAAAACCACTGGTACATGTTTTTTACGATTGTCCAACGCATTCAAGCAGATTAAAGCAAAACAATGGAACCTATTTAGATTTTTATTTCGCTACAAGAGATTGAATGGTCATTAAAAATGATACAAACAATAGCAGTGTAAAAAATGTACAGGGTTATTGATTATAACCGGACCCCCGTCTATATTTTCTATTGGCATGTAAAGAGAACACAATATATTTGGTAAAGTTATTTTTTCCTATTATAATCGGCGTGAAATATCTATATTTTAAGATGGTAGAGAGAAATGCGCAAACTGAATTGTCTTGCATTACTACAGCTCATTTCACGTATTTAGTCCGATGAGTACTTGAGGCACATTTAGAGTTACATCTCTTTAGATACAGACAAGTTAGAATTTTAAACGCGGACGTATGTTTTTTTTTTCAGCACCTAGGCAACTGCATTTAGTTTTTGCGCAAAATAGAAAATAATCAATACAGAAGTCTATTTAATTCACATTCCTAGTAACCGTCATGTAGGGCTTGTTTTTAAAGGATTTCGGTTTAAATTAAATCGCGGTAGTGTATGTTGTCTAATATTGTCGTTCGATCTATTTATCGGTACGTGTAAGGTGATTTATAACTATGAAGCATATAATTATTATTTGTATTGTAAACATTTATAATTCAATTGCGATTGATTCATGTTAATTTCAAAAATATATTTCTCTCCAGCATTGGTAATTTGATTGACAGTTTCATCTTACTTCGGTGGTTTTCAATATCAAATCGGACAAAAAGGGTGAAACGAACATTATCAAAGTTGCTATGACAATACTCTATTACACTGACAATACGAATATCAACGAACTTATCCGAATAGCAGATCACGATGTTTTAATAGATTTACAGTAGTTTATAATTATGTTTTAGGTCAAGCTCCTATAAGCATAACGCCAGGAGCCGATCAAACAAGGATATATCAAGAGATGAATGCGGATCCCATTCTGAGCATGTCTGTAGACCGAATAAATAAAGCTTTGATAAACATTCTAATATCATAGAACCAAAGGAAGAAGACTGGGAAACAGGTCCGCCAGTAATGCAAATTTAAGTTGGTATACAGGCTGCTCCAAAATCTATGAAGGTACAGAGGCTGGTATATATAGCACAAAAACAAGGACAGAAATCTGGTTAAGCTTGGGAGCATAGCCACCGTATTTCAGGCAGAAGTTGCCGCTATACAATGGTGTGTATAAATGTATCGCTATGCGATAGTCAAGAAGCTCTAAAACTCCTCAGTTCTATGCAGGTTGATTCAAAAATTGTGTGGGACTGTAAAGACTGTTAGGGTAACATCTCCCAGATTGGAAGTCGAAATATATTGACACTAGCCTGGGTTCCAGGGCACAAAGGCTACGTAGGTATTGTTAAGGCTCATAAACTGACCCGAAAAGGTGCTTGTACGCCATTAATTGGCCTGGAGCCCTGCTTTGGAGTTGCGAAGAACACACACAAAACAGCAGCCGTTAATAAATGAGTGCCACAAGTATTTGGAACAGTGGAGAAATGCACCAGGACAAAGACAGACTAAACAAATCATTAAGGGACATTCACCCAAATTCACAGCCAACTTACTGATCCACGATCAAAAGACTGTCAGGGAGATAGTGGGGTTGCTGATTTGACACTGTAGACTCGATAAGCATTAGAGTCCTGTGGGCTTGACGGAATAGAATATTTGTCGGTTCGGTTCTGTCTAGAAGAAGAGGAGACCGCTCAGAACGTTTTAGGTCAGTGTGAAGGCCTTACAAGGCTGCGGTATTTAGAACTCAGAGAGGGAAACCCAAAAGTATGTCTATATGAAAGGACCCCTCTTAAGACTGTAGAAGCTTATTAAGAGAATGGGACTGGATGAGGAGCTTTAAGTGACAAAGGAAAGCACAACAGATTTGTAAAGGTTACAGTATGTCAGACCGAGAGCAACACTAGAAGTAATATGTAATCCTGTCTGAAATTAAAATAATTTTAAGCCAAAAAAGAGAACACTTACTAACTCTAACTACTAACTCAAAATGAAGAAAATGGGAAATATAATATTGTATTTAAAAAGAAACTTTACTTATACCTACCAGCTTCTGATTAAAAAAATTGGTGTGTCATATTTACAGCTAGATATACCAAACCGACATATTATTGTAAGAGAAAGCTCTAAAAAAATAAAAATATAATACAAGAAAAAACAAGATAGTAATAAGCAATCATAGCCATTACGGTAGCAATGTAATTACCAGAACACAATTCAATTTTTAAGAATAGTCCCTACCATCTTCAAATGACATAGATTATATTTATGATCAAGAAAAATAAAAAAAGTGTCTAAAAAATAACACTAATTGATCTATTTTTGAACCACCCTATATATATATATATATATATATATATATATATATATATATATATATATATATATATATATATATATATATATATATATATATATATATTAAAAAATATTCAAAGACTGTATTACAAATATAGAGAAGGGTGCATTTATAATTAATAACCATATGCATTGTATATTAAAAAATATGTCTCCACCACTTAGATTTTTTATACATTGTTTGGAAAATAAAGTTAATATTAAAAAATGGGACGAATAACAATTTCTTTTATTTTAGACCAAGATAATTTATATTGCACATCATTATATTCTTAATTCTACTAATATATTAATCTAGTGAAGAAAGTTTGTCTAGTCTATTAATGTGCTATTACAACATCAAATTAGCATTTGCACTACGGTGAAATTTTTATAAATCAACGGATATTTCAACATTACTACCTCATGTAATAACCACGGAATAATTTCTGTTTATGATTAATTATTCTAAATATTTGTATCCTTCTTCAAACAAATTTTTTGAGAAAATTTGAAAAAGTTTTAGGAAAATGATTATCTTAAAGTTCCCACTCTATTTTGATATCTGACTGAATGATTTATGAAAAAGATAATTTCAGAGATCAAAGTATTTGCCATGCAACGATGTATAGGGCTATAAGAAAAATGCAAAAACTAGAATATACTTGCACCAATTTGCCAAAAACTTCAAGATCTCATGTTTTGATGATAAGAAACACATTACGCCCTTATATAGTATCCACGAGACAAAGACAGCACTAAATACGGTCACCGAAATTTTAAAAGTGAAATCAAAGAAGTAAGCAAGCGATCCTTTCATGACTGTTTTCTTCTCCTAGCAAGAAATGTGACAATTCTATTTACAAACCTACTGAACCCTCATTATACTGGATCAGGAATCTTTGGGTAAACATGTAAGTTTAGCAAATCTTAGAGCCTAGGTCAATATAGAACTGTAATCCAACAAGAAACAACATTTATACTGATAGTAAAGAACCCACTCACCAAATCAAAACTGGCGAGGAACTGTAAAGATCTCCAAAATAAAGTGTCTTTAATATGAGTGTCGGGTCATAAAGGAATGCACAGGAATGAACGAGCATATTTGTTCATAAAACAAGGCTCTAGTGAAACCTTTGTAAGCCCACAACCATTGTATCACCAAATATGCTGCAAGAAACGAGATTCAGAAGTGGCTGATAAGAAATCATTAAAAGAAATGGAGAGCCACTCAAGGGCAAGTCTAGATTAAGAAAATAATCAAGAATAATGATAAAAACTTTCGGACAGTTTGATGAAGCTCAATAAAGAACAGATTAAAATGGTTACCAAAATGGTCACTGGACATTGTCGATTAAGAAAACGCATAAACAAAATAGGTAAGGAAATGGAAGAAGAGACTGCCATACACATTATATGCCGTTGCAATATACTAAACTATATGAGACAGAAATTCACTGGTCAACTGAGGATTGAATAAGAAGAGATCCTAAGAGACTTATTCAAGTTTAATGAAAAAAAACAGGGTATGGTACAAAGACCTTATGACCAAGTACCAGAGATTTAAGTGTCTCGCCTGAACTAAGAAAAAGAAGTGGAGAAACCTACTAAACACTCAACAAACCCCAAATCGTATTTAGCTCCGGTTCAAGATATAACAGCAATTTTTAGTGGGTCATTACCTAACAAAGAGTGAAGTGAAAGCCTACATGTCCAGAACCTGTTCAAAAAATAGAGCAGCAATTGATTTATTCGTTGCAAAATAAATACAAATTAAAATCAGCAAGCTAAATGTTCGAAAAGCACCAAAAATGAATACCCTTAGACGATAAAGAAACTCAAAAAAGTTTAATATTAATCAATTAATGTTTTAACGACAATGTTAAACTAAAATATTTGCTAATCCACTAAAAATTGCTGCAATAATAATGACAAAGATTATACAGATCCAGATACCGAAGATTACATTCCAGATCACCAATTTGGTTTTTGGACGAAACAATCAACCATTCAGCAGATCCAAAGAGTAACTCAAGCTACCAAGCTTTATAATATTAAGAATATTGCACGTATACCTACTTACAGTTTAGCTAAACCTTTGAATGAAATATTTTCACCCATTGGAAGTCCTCCTCATACGGAACTGAGAACGTTTAAAGTAAGATTAGATGAAGGTATGTCCAACAGTTTTAGCATAGATTCGGGAATACCACAAGGTCTTGGATTACTTAAAGCACTTAGAGACTTGGTTTTAAAAGTAAAACATTGAAATATATTAAAATAAGCCTCGCCAAATAAATGTCACACTCGGACAAAAGCACAGTACGTTTAAATAATATAGCAATACCACAATGACTATGGCAAAATCTTTGTATTCATTTAGGCAATTAACTCCAAATACCAAAATCGCAAATAAATCGATATGAAAATAAATGACAGTTAATGCACTTTTTTACATATCTAATATTCAAAATTATCCACACAAAGTAAAAATTAAAGGAAAATAGAAAGTTGGACGAAGGAATAACGAGGAGATAATATATTGGCTTCATCTCACTCCGTATCATTATGCTACGGAAACTAAGGAATATTTCGAGCAGAATAGCATTAATTGTGTACCAAGAGAAGATAACCTTCCACCTCGCTAATAGAAAAATATATGAAAAAGGTTGAAAACCACAGGACAAAACAATCCGAACGACAATTTTAAAAACAGTTGATAAGTTGACCAAAACACATAGTTTCAAAGGAAGGTGAGACAAGCCTTGACTAAATTGCCTTCATTAAAGACCATGAGGAAATTCGTTAAAGCGCCGAGACTTAGATGGGCTGGACACATTGCAAAAATGTCAGATCACGAATACACGAAGAGATTAACGTTTTCAAAATCAGAGGGCTCAAGAAGTAGAGGACGACCACGAAGGAGATGGATAGATGATGTGGAAGAGGACTTACAGATTCTAAGGCTCAGAAGATGGAGGGAAGTTGCCAGGAATCGACAGGAGTGGCGACTTCTTTGTGAGCAATCCAAGATCCACAACGGATTGTCGAGCCACTTATGATAACGAAAGACCATGACCTGTTATCAGTTTTGTAGGTTAATTTTCGTGTTACCAAAGCAATCCAGTAATCCAGCAAGCAGCAGTCATAGTACCGATCACAAAAAAAACGATACTAGTTTTTGCCAACAAAACAAAATATTCCACAAATTACTTCATGAGCGTACAACACATTTATTAACATCTTATTACATCAAATAATTTGAATTCAATCAAATAGTGTGATTAGTGCCAACGTTAAACTAATTAACAAGACAATAGATTTTTTATATGCAGTATATAAGTTTGCATCGTATGAAAACATAGTAGGCAGTTTAAAAATGGCACAATTTAAAAGAACGTACTCTGACAGCAGATGATCAAAGTAGTTCTGTAGATTAGTTATAGTACAGATTAAAAAATCTAGTTTTCATACAATACACTCATATCTATAAAATACCTATTCTTACCAATGGTTCCTAGGTATTAGAGATTAAGAATATTTTTTTTACAAAACTCAAGTACGAGCCATTTTATATTAGTTGTCTAGAACTTGAGTTATTACATTTCTAAAGAAATATTTTTTAAATATTCATATGTAGATATTCAATACCCAGAATCCCTTGTTAGAAGTTGCAATGGATTATCTATAATATATACTACATACTTGGCAAATTTTGTAAAGAACCGTTAATTATACATTGATTTACTGGTTCTTAGTTATATCCGGAATTAACGGACCTTATTGAAAATGGCCAAAAAAATAATATTTTTTCATTAGGTACATAGATGATTTGTCTCTGTTCCTTTTCAACATCTGCCTGTAGACATTTATTTTATTAAATATATATATTAATATTATTCGTTATATTTAACAAAAATAATTTTATACATCTGGAAATCTCTTATTACAGACGAGGATTACTTAATCAATGGAAAAGAAGTGACTGCGGTCCCATCTGGTTCACTGTTGGGTTGAGTTGTGGCATTGGTTGTATCGTTGTTAAGGGGCGCATGCTCTAAAAAGGGAAGTTATTTATTTAAACAAATTCTCGTTTATTTTGAAATATTTATGTTTAAATTTTTACACAAGTATATAAGGTTTATAGATATTATAAATCAATATAAATACATAATAAATTTGGGGATTAAGTCTTTAATGACCGGAAATTCCAAATTTGATTATAGTTGAAACTAAGAATATAAATATTTTCAGTTAATCACTTCAGTTGCAAGTAGTACGGTATAGGTTTGTCCGTTAATGTTTAACTTTTAAATGGCGAATCCAACGACTATGTTTAGTCAAAGGGGAGAACTTTTATTAATAATTAATGAATATAAATATTCAAAGGCCCATGTCTCCAAAGATGGAAAAGTTAGATGGCGATGCATCAAAAAAGCGTGTCAACAAAAAGTGGACACAAAGGAAGGTGATGAAAATTACGTTATTCTTGAAAAAGCATCGGTGGAGCATAATCATGCTCCAGATATCCACGTTGACCGGCAAATTTTTAGTAATTCTACAAAGAGGAAAGCTGTAGAAGATATATGTGAAAGACGTTTAAAGATTGTCCTGTAATAATTAAGCATTGTTATTGTTTAACTGTAGTTTTTGTTATTGTAGATTTATAAATAAACTTTATTCGATTATATTGTTTTAGTTTCATTATTTAATCATTTAAAATTTTCGCTCATGCTTTGGGAATTGGGTTTCTTTTTAAATACAATAAAGTAAAATAAAAACTATATATGTTCACAAAAATATTATCTAAGTACCTAGGTAGTGTGGGGCAGTTCGTAGTCGCTTTTAATCCTACTATAAAACTGAGCCCATTAAAATCTAGGTAGCGTGGGGGAGTTCGTAGTCGCCCTTACAACAGTCGATACGTTCCAAGAGTCGATTATAAAAGTTTACCGCTATAACCCATGCGCGTACACCTCAGTGAGGTCGAATAGTTTTGTCGTTGTTAGAACAGACTGTCAAAGTTGGTTGTTGGTGTCTCCACATATGATTCCCATATTTCAAATAAGTAGTTTAGTTGTACAAAGTGGTTTGGGACTTTTGTCATTTCTACACAATAATACATATGGCAAATATACATATCATAACTTGCCGTTTATAATTCTCTTTTTTAAGAAAATTTAATGTATATGTCTATACGTAAAAAGCTAAACCTTCTTTATCATATATGTGTCTCTCCAATGGCGCTACAGCTCAAATCGAGTCTTGGCCTTCTCCAAACTATCCCTCCATCCTTGCCGGTCCCGCGCCGCTCTTCTCCAAGTTCTGAAACCTAGCAAATTTTGCGTGTCTGTTGCCACTTCATCCTCTCATCTTTTCCGCGGCGTTTCTTTTGGTATTTCGCCCTGCATTTTACTATATGGGGTTTTTTTCGGCAATCTGTCGGCCTCTACTCTCACAGCATGACCATCCCATTGAAGTATCTGAAGTTGAGAGAATTCTAAGATCGGTATCTTTTTGAACAGTTGGTATAGTTCATAGTTGTACCTGGATCTCCATACTCCGTTTTCGTTAATAGGAACAAATATCTTTCTTAGAATTTTTCTTTCAAATACTTCCAGCTTTCTTTTTGCTTTCTTTTTAATTTTCCTGTATTTTCTGTCATCGCTCATGTCTCGAATTGATAACATACTATTGGTCTGATAATAGTTGTGTAGACCCTGATTTTTGATCTCGAGTGTGTGGTTTTGGCGCGGAAGACATGGGCGACTGAACAGTAAACTTTGTTTTCTTTTATTATTCTTCTTTGACATTCTTCTTCTTCGGGACATAATACTGATGTCATCGGCATATTGATTTGTTTGTTAGGAGATTAGATCTTCCTATATTCAACTGTCTTCTCACATATTTGAGAGACTGGTTGAACAGTGCGGTACTAGCCCGTCTCATTGTTTGTCTAGGCTATTTTAAGTATATTTGTTCCTCATATGATATCCCTGAAGTATCCCAATATTCTGGCTGCCTTTTTTAATTGTTTTTTCACTCCCTCTATATATCTATCATGGACGATACATCTATTCCAAGGTAGTTGAAATTCATGACTTGTTCTATTACTTATGTGTTTGTTAATTATTAGTTTACATATGTGGGGCATATGTGGTTTACATATTACGTGTTTAACTTATTACTGTTATATCGAATATGTAAAGTAAGCGCTGGAGGTATTGTCAAAAGGTCAAAATATGAAATTATAAATATGTAAATTGATTATATTTTAGAATCTATTTTTCGAAGGGGATGTACCTATATCTACTACAAATATTGCATAGAATTTTTGAATTGTTCTTTTATATTTTTTTGAATTTGAAATAAAATAACAAATTAAAACTATTTGTTTTACAGTCAATAGAAAAAAATTAAAAATAAAACAAATAATGTTTAAATTGTTTTTATTTATTTATGTTTTTATAGTAGGTGTTACCATCGCTAGCACTTATGCAAGATTCAGTTCACATGGGAATGCTCTTAATCAAATTGTTAACATTTTGTTGTGGTAGTTTGTTCCATTCTTCAAGAGCAGCTTGTACTAGCTCTGCGGTGTTTTGTGGATTATCTATCTCGGCGAGCTTTAATTCTTCTTTAAAGCATATCCCACAAATGCTCTATAGGTTAAGGTCGGGTGAACCAGCAGGCTACTCCAGAACAGTTATAGTTTCTGCTTCAAGGAGGTCTGTAGTCACCCTGCTAGTATGTGGAGTTACATTATCATGAATTAAAATGGAATTGTCTCCCATTGCACCACCTCTCCAGAGTCTAACTATAGGTTCTAGAACCAAATCAACATACCTGCGAGTTTTTAAAGTTGGTGGGATGGAAATTAGTATTTCATGTATTTTATTTTGTCTACTTGTTCAATATCTTTATTTTTTATCTGGATCCCTGTTATGACGTTACCCCTCTTACTGATAACCGTCGTTTTTGTTTTCCTTATATGTATTGTTAAACCAAAGTGTTTTTACCAAACATACAATATCGCAAATTGTGTTTAGTAGCTTCTGCAGGTCTTTCTCATTTTCAGCAATAATAACTGTATCGTCAACATAACGAATGTTATTTATAGTTTCACCATTTATCTTGATCCCCTCTATACAGTTTTCAAATGCCTGTGTAAATAACTATTCAGGGTATAAATTAAATACTAATGGTGACAGTATACAGCATTGTCTCACTCATCTACTTATCTGTTGCGCATCCATGTTAGTTCCATCTACTGTTACTACAGCCCGTTGGGTCCAATAGAGATTTCTCACTATGTTAATATCATTTTTGTAGAGTCCTTTTCGCTTAAGATATTCGATGAGAATCTTATGCGTAACTTCGTCCAAACCGTTACTCAGTTAAAATAACGGTTTACACTCTTCTAAACCATACTTTCCCATATATCCGCCATAACACACAGAAACAAAAAAAACTAAAATAAAATATACTTACCATCATCTGTGGATGTTGTAGGTACATTTGTGGCTGAGGTGATGTGACTGTTATACTACTAAACGGCGAAGTAGCGTTGGACATGGATTGGTTCATTGGTTTATAACCCGCCCCTGTTGTATCAGAAATAGGTTGTGGTGTCCAACTTGTTTTAGATCCTGTCTTGGATCCTGGAGAATTCCACTGAACACCCCTAAAATATAAACATAAATTTAGCAGGTTTTAGTCATTCGCTATTGTTTTTTATTCGTTGTAAAACTTCATTATCAGTTATACATGAGTCATCCAAGAAATTTTGTAACATTCTTTTTTGTATAGAAATTTGCAATGCTTCAATTCGTTTCATTGCAGATACGTTTTATCTCCATGCTTCAAATCGTACGCCAAACACTATTATTTGTCTTTCACCAGAAATATTGTAGCATTTTTGTTTCACCCCGTATATCGTAAAAACGAAAAAGATTCTTAATCTTTTAAGAATCTCACTTGTCGCTTGAAAACATTTCAAGCGACAGGTGAGTTGATAACCTTCTTTTTTGTAAGAAATATATATGTAATATAATAAATAAATTTAGGTAACGATATTGAGTCTACTTGATTTTTTAAGCAAGAATAATTTCAAGGATTGAAATTATTCTTTTTTCACTTTTGTTCTTGAGACTTTTCAAGTTTCGTATGATTCTGATCACTCGACTTAATTCTCGCTTTGCTTTCTATTCAATATTCTGCGAATGAAAAGCTTGAACTTTTTGTCGAAATTTCATTAGTAAGAAGTGACGAAGTGAAATTTTCTACTCGTAGGAAGAATCGCCTAATCATGCTATCGGCATTTGACAAATAGTTTACGATTTCCATAAAACTAAAAAACATAGGTCTCCATCCATTAAAGACTTTCATCATCATCATTGTTGCTACAGCCCTATAACAGAGCCTCGACCTTCCCAAGTCTATTACGCCAGTCAGTTCTATCCATTGCCAACTGTTGCCAGTTTGCAGCGCCTATTTGTCTACCATCCTCATCTACACCATCCCTCCATCTGAGTTTTGGCCTACCCCTACTTCTACTTCCCACAGGTTGCGACATAAGGATTCTTCTAGGAGGGTTGTTCTGCTGTGATCTTGCCAGATGTCCTGCCCATCTTAGTCTTCCTATTTTTATAAAGGATACTACGTCTTTACCACCAAATATATGTTTATATCTCTGATATATTTCGTAGTTGTACCTCCTTCTCCAAACACCATTTTCACAGATGCCACCAAATATTCTTCTCAGGATCCTTCGTTCAAATATAAGCAGGAGATTTTCATCTGCCTTGGAAATGGTCCATGTCTCCGACCCATACGTCAACACTGGTTGTATAAGGGTTTTGTATATGGTTATTTTTGTTTTTTGGCTTAAGTTTCTGCTTCTCAGATATCTACTCAGTCCAAAATAGCATTTGTTTGCTAGGATTATTCTTCGCTTGATTTCTTCCGTCATGACGTTCTCCTTGGTGATCAGGGAGCCTAAGTATGTGAATTTGTCCACCACTTCAAAGGTAGAATTATCAACCGTGAATTGGTGGCCGATGTTTTTGGCTCTAATGTTGGGTGTTGATGCCATTATCTTAGTTTTATCTTCATTTACTTGCAGGCCCATATTTTTTGAGGCGTTTGACAAGGTGGTATACATTTCTTCTTGCTTGCGTGTTGTGCGGGCAACTAGGTTGACATCATCTTTCCTCTGTTGTCTTTAAAGAGTTTTGTCATTAAAGACTTTATTAAAGAATATTCTTAATAAAAAATAAAATTGGCTATGGGGAAAAGAAAGACCCAAAATAAAAGTTAACTGAAAAAAGTCTTACTACAAAATGGGCATTTGAGTTTTGCAAATGAAATTTGCATTGATATTAATATCTGTAAAAATAAATAGCCTATTCGCGTAAAAAAATTACGTTTTTGTAAAACAGGTGACGCGAACTGGTACAGGTGACGTTAGGGTTAAATATAATCATTAATTAGATTATTTTAATGTACAAGGTGTACACAAAAAGTTTTGCACAGGCCATCTGGTGGAAGTTACTTAATATCGTAAATATTATTTTCGTACATTTGTCATTTTTTATGGTAAACAAGTTTGACAAATTGAAAATGCATAGCCTGGTTTAGCAGCAATGCAGCAAATTCCCAAAACAATCATTACCGGGAAAAAAATGAAAATCTCTAGTAAAAATTTTCGTGCGATGATTTGTACAGAGATCAACTGTTCAGAGATGACTTGTTAAACTTGTTCACAGATGGTTTGAAGAATGCAAGCGTGGACCCACCAATCTCAGTGACGGATTCCGTGAAGATCGTCCGGTCGCCGCTGTTGTCCGGAAACCATGTTACTTATTACAAGATTCGGGTATCATTGGGCATAGGCATGATTAAAATAAAAACAATTTTTCATGGACATTGGTAGTGAGAAAGAAGTGCAGTCGTTAGATTCCTCATAATTTGACTGCTGCCCATAAGAAGGAACGTGTCGATTGGTGCCGCGCCACATTCAAATGATTCAGGAGGCAGCTTCAAATTGGGTATGGAACATCTTGACTGATGAAAACATGGATATATGAACCGTGCTATGAGCCCGAAACGAAAATCAATCACCAGATTGGCTGTTTCAAGACGAGCCAAAGCCAAGAAAGGGAGTCCCCACTGGTAGCGTTAGCAAATAAATGGTCGCGAAACGGAAAAGACAGATCGGAATGACGGAACCATCCACACTGAATGACATACAACACATCTTGTTATATCAGAACAATCCCTGCTCTCACATGGCTCGTAGAACACCCAAGTAGCTGAAGAAGAAAAACATCGATTTCGTGAGCTGTTCTGCATACAGTCCTGACTTTTCACCGTATTATTTCTTTGCTTACCCGAGACTCAAAAACAAACGACGCGCGGCGCGGTAAACGTTTTAAGGTGCCAAATAAGTCGGCCGAAGGAAAAACTTAATTTCTGAGATATTTAATGTAACAAAAGTATGAACATTGGTAGTGATCTTAAAGACGAATACTTTGAAAAAAAAAAATAAAGTCGATTTTTCCCAAAAAATATGTTTTCCTTCAATTATTTGTGCAAAAACTTTTGGTGTACCACTCATAATATACATAATATAATATTATTAAACTGTTTGTTCTTTTTTTACGTAACTTTTTTTGCGTAAACGAAAAGTCCAGTGTCTTACTATACTTAAACTTAAAACTTACTATACTTCACTTGGTGTAATTAATTAATATCCGAATTAACACGGTCATTGCCATATCGGTATTACCCAATGCACTGTAGTCGTTCGGATATAAGCGATTCTTTGTAGTCAATGAAGCCTCCTCTACTTAGTAACAAGGCTCAACACACACTACAGGCTAACCTTTACATTATATGTGAATGGGTGTGTAACTAATGGCCCACGTCATAAAAAGGCTCTTATTCTCTTCATATCCGTATATCTTTTCTTGAAGGAAAAATTCTATATTAAATATTATGTTTAAGTTTATATTGCCACATTTGATTGCAATGAAAATTATATTTTTAACTGCTGTCTGACGTTTCCATTTCCACTCCGAAAATCGTTTTCAAAAAAGATTATTTCGAAAAATACACAATACGGATTTTCCTTACATTATATGTGAATGGATCTATAACTAATGGTGCACGTCATAAAGTATTCTCTTCATATCCTTATATCTTTTTTTTTTCTTGGAGAAAAAAGATTATGTTGTTAAAAAGAATCGTATTCTCTTCATATGCTTATATCTTTTCTTTTTCTTAAAGGAAAAAGATTATGTTTATGTTTATATTGCCACATTTGATTGTAATGAAAATTACATTTTTAACTGCTGTTTGACATTACGATCCCCACTCCGGAAATCATTTTCAAAAAAAAAAATTTCAAAAAATAGTAAAATGTTTTTAAAGCCGAAAGTTGTTTGTCAAACAAGAGTTATGTTTGCAGCTCGCCTAACCTGTATCCATTCAAATCGGAACAAAAGAGGTGGGCTAAATTTATAGTGAGGCCTGTATTCAACAACAGGTTAAATAATGATTATTATCACCCTTCTTGCAGCCCTTAGAAATCGTAGACAATTTTTAGGTGTTTAGGTTGCAGTAGTGTTAAATTTATTTATTAGGGGACTATGAGATGAATTCAGATTCATCTGTTGTGTGTATGTATGTATTTTAGGTATTTTAATTTTATTATGTTGAGTGAAAAAACCTCACTTACTTTGGAGCTGTTCTACTATTAATAGAAAGATTTTCCGCTAGAGATGCTAGGCTCGATTCCAAATCACCCGTAAGTAGACCGTTCGAAGAAGATGGCTGGTTGTTGTTTTCAATTATACTTGCAGTATTATTTACTTGCTTACCATCAATATTTGACGGTTGAAGAACCCCTCCTAAGGCATCAAAGTTGGTCCCTAATAAAAACAAGCCATAAATTAAAAGTGTATATGGTAAAAAATATAAAAAAATATATATTGTGTACCTAGACCGTCGGATTTCAATATAAGTTCAGCCACGATTGTATCTCTTATGCCTTTGAGAATACTGAAAAATGTAATCAAGTGGAGTAAAACATGTAAAAATTGTGGGGTTTTCTAGGGAAATCTGCGTGAAAATTGAATTTTCTTCCGTAAAGAAAATCTAATATGCTGCGATGATGTATGAATCGATAGAGGAGTATTGATTGGTACAAATTTAGGGATAAGTGCTACTGGTGCACTAAAAGTGTTAATTATGACTTAAACATGTAATGTTAATACGTCAGTGTCCGTGATTTTCTCCTTCATGCCACTTGAAAGTTCGTTAGTTTAGGTTAGAAAGGAACCTGCAAAAAAAGGCATAACGGCAAGACGTATATAAGAAAAATTTTACCTTAGAAAAATTGCGGAAAATAAGAAAAATTCGATTTTTCTTTTTTTTCTTTCTTTTTCTCATTGCTTATATCATATGATATTTTTAGTGCACAAAAAGGCATAAGGGATAAAATAATGGTTGAACTTCGTATTGAAATCCGACGGTCTAATCTTATGTAGCAACATAATTATAACCCTTATTTAATTCAAACCTACTTCATTTGCACACAAAACAGTTACTGGTAGGATTAAATTAATAGTTTAGGTGATGTGATCATTAACCTTAGTCTATTTACAATTTTACGTTTGAATTTAGTTCAAAGTATGGAAATAAAATCCGAAAAGTCAAGATGACGTTGAGATTCCAACCTGTATTTTGGAACAAATTAATCCTATTTTAAAAAACTCACCCTAGGAATTATTTGCACATATTTACGACGGTGCTAGTGCAATGTGTGGATAGTTGCGAAAAGTTAATGTTAAAATCCGAGAAATTTACAAAAATGCACATACATTATAGTTTATTCGTCTTCCGGGTTTGGACCGTGTCATTTGTGAGTGACCCAAAAGTGGGTTCATCTCGACGTTTCGCTACAATTGTATGTAGCTTCTTCAGGAGAACAAAAAAGAAAAAGAAACAAAAGACAGGAAGATGGGTAGTTAGCAACGGTATAGTCGACACGTAATTTCGTGAGAAAATTTATAGGAACCAGAGGAGTAAAATACTACTAAAATGGCAACACTGTTAGAGTTACCACTACTTTATTGAACAGTAGCGTAGATATCTAATTTTTAATTAAATAAAAGTTTTTATTTTTATTTAAGAAAAAGTTTCATTTTCTATAAAGTTTAAATAAAAAATATTGGTGTTGTTAACTTCTGTGATATATCTAGGAAGTGATAACACTAATCGACTCGGCTAAATAGAACTTATTGTAAAATAACAATACCTATAAAAAATTGTTCATAAAAGTAATTATCACATACAATTAAATAAATTTTTTATGTACAAGTATTTTAGTATACAAACGTTTTAATAACACAACTGCTCATAAGTTTTAAAACTTATGATCACATTTTATCCCTGATAACTTAGTTATTGTAATAAAAAAAATAAAGAATTAATTTTTTAAATTATATACAACGTATTCTATTACAGTAGACTCCCTCTATAACGAGAACTGAAATGACAGACTAATTACCTCGTTATAAGCGGATCTCGTTATATCCAACAACAATAATACTGTGCATACATATGAATATGTAGTTTTCTAAAACATTAACTTTCTATAGTGAAGCCATTCGGAGCAATATAAGATGCTAATAAATATTGTTTGAATGGCGTTTTTAAAACAAAGTTGTTTACTTTTATTGTCAATGAAATGCATTAAACCAAAAAGAGTTGTTTACTTTTACTGTCAATGATATACGTTAAAACAAAAAATTTGTATTCTGTAAATATGTATAAAGCGTATAAAGTTATCTTGTCATTTTTGACTGCTTTTAATTGTCCAGTATTCTATCTATCATATTTTCTAAAGATGTGAAACAGTTTTATGCTTCTTCATTTGCGTTTTGTCCTTAGATAAAGTTTCTGACAACCTTTAAAACACGTGTGAATGGTTAACCCAATACAATGACACTTGTGAATCATAAATTTTACATTTCCGACTAAGAATCATAAATTGTAAGAAGTTTATTGCGGGCGGCCCGCAGTTAAAAAGGGTATTTATTTATAGCTACGACCGAGCAAAACGTAAAAAACACGTTTTTCAATCTTATTTTTTCTCGTTATAAGCAAATTTACCTCGCTATAAAGGGTTATAGTTCAATAGAAATTTCACGGGACATCTAATGTACCTCGTTATAAGCGAAACCTCGTAATAACCGTGTTCGTTATAAAGGGAGTATACTGTAACAACTTTGGTTTGACACCGTGTGAGAGAAGACTTAGTATCTCAATAATTTAAAAATGGGTAATAGGTCTAAAACTTTTATGAACATCTTTTTTATATATCTAGCAGGTATTTTATAATAACCTAACCTGTACTTTGATTATTTTAAATTAAATTATGTTGTATGTTTTTGTTCTATCATGAAGTGTATTTGTACTCTATTTTCAAAGATATATAAGCAAAACGAGAATTTGTACAATTACAATAAAAATAAAGGTTTCAACTAACACCTAGTTGGAAATAAGAACTTAATAATCTACTCATAATCACTGTTATCACTAGTATCAGTTGTATCTTCTATATTTATAGTTCATTTGGTTAATGCTGGTAAATATTTAACATAGTCATTTTCCACTGCGATTACATGTTTGATTAAACTTTTCCAGTTGGTTGCTGTGATCTTTGTGACTTCTCTTCTAATTAACTGGAGAGCAGTAGACAAAAATTTAGGAGCCACGTTTCTTCTTCTTCTATTACCTTTAAGTTGTGTCCATATTAACTCTATTGGGTTCAATTTGCAATAGTAAGGAGGAAGTAATTGTAATACTGGGCATACCAAGCACGGTATGCCCATTACTGCGAGTACAGTTATCAACAACATATTCCTTCTGGTACTGTCTACTGTCAACAACCTCCAACAATTCCTTTTTACTATATGATGCCTCAAAGTACAAATCTTTCTCAAACAAATTCTTGAATTTGTAATTTGTTTCAAGTAATATTTGGAATTTTCTCATTAATCTTGAATAATATGATACGTTGTCCATGATAATCACACTATATTTAGGTAATCTCGGAAGAAAAGGTTCCTTTAATATTTTTTTGTAAGTATTAATAATACATCATCGATCCATCTATTTTCTCCACCGCAGTGTAAAATTATAATTCTCTGTCCTGTCATGTAGGTAAGATGTTTCTCCTATAGTCTTGTAGCAGATTGCTTTGGACAATCTGATAAACATGTTTCTACAATTGCTTCTGATTTAGACCATTTAGAACACAATTCTTCATAAACATGTTTCAGCATATGTTTGGATGGTATCATCAGAGAGGTATTGAAAATGTCGCTTACATTTTACTACACGGCTTTGTAAAGATATTCCAATTGATTAGAGGGTTCCGCTGGCTCTTCAGCTGCAGAAGTTAGTTTTATAAAAACTAACTTCTGTTTTTTCTTCAAAAAAAACATTAAACGTTTACATCTATGGTTCCTGAGTTGAACTTTTTTTATACTTCATTTCCATCATATTGATAGCTGAAAGCATTATAATTGACGCTCGAACTTCTTGTGCGATATATATATGTATATATATATATATATATATATATATATATATATATATATATATATATATACATATATATATATATATATATATATATATATATATATATATATATATATATATATATAGATTTTTCAAACCATGATTCACAAATTGAACCCTCCATATCCTCATGATAATCTAGATTCACGTCTTTATTTTTTTTACAGATATTAATAATAAATCGTCGATGCATCCATTTTCTACACAGCAATGTAAAATTATAATTCTGTCCTTTATTGGGCGGTAATGAATTAGAACACTTTTTGTTATTATTCGTCCAACTTTTTTCACGGTGTCATGAATACCATACCAGGTTTCATCCAAATAAACAATATTTCGTTTAAAAATAAAGTTTAAAATAATATAAAATATTATACCTGCCTACCCAATTGTAAACCACTGGACGGTCGAAACGAAATTTATTGGGATAAACTACTTTATGGTTTCGGTTGCTCAGGCAAAAATTGTTATCTTACGCAAAGAATGCATCGATGATAACTTTATCTGAGCGACTGTACATATTTTACCAGGCTCATCTAAATGTAAATATCGATGAGAATATTAAAACTTTGTATTATTATACATCTCAGTCATTGATAATTTTGCAGTTAATAACTACTCCTGGTAGAGTACTTTTATTTTATTTTTTATTGTCTGCTTTTATTACAGATAAATATATTTTTACACAGTCTCACCGAAATACGAGGCGACTATTACTCAGTTACTCAACGCAACCAGAGGCGAATACTAACTACCAAGATGGGCATTTGGTCACAGTAACTCAACTACTCAACGCAGCCAGAGGTGAAAACCAAATGCCAGGACAGGGATTCACGTCCAACAGCTCAGAACACTAACGCGTCGAGAGGCAGGGAGTGAATCCGACGATTACTCCGCTACCGCTCTATTTATAGTCGCGGTGACCTGTCGTGTCGGGACGTATCGGCACACTCCGTGGCGCGAACGTCAAGAGGCGCGCGCCACGGGTAGTTACCGTTGCTAACTACCCATCTTCCTGTCTTTTGTTTCTTTTTCTTTTTTGTTCTCCTGAAGAAGCTACATACAATTGTAGCGAAACGTCGAGATGAACCCACTTTTGGGTCACTCACAAATGACACGGTCCAAACCCGGAAGACGAATAAACTATAATTCTGACTCTGGCCGTGGAAGCCTACGATTTCGATGCACATACATGTTTACAAATTATTTAAGGAGAGGTTCCTCCAAAAAACGTGTTTTTTTAATAAATTTTATTTATAGTACAAAAGATATTTCAAAATCAAACTTTTTACAGGTGAAAGTACATACATTAAACTAATGAAAAAACTTTTTTTTTCAAAATGGCGACTCTGAAAATGGATCCGCAAACTCGTCCAGTTTATTTGTGAGTGTCATCATTTCTTGAAAACGAACCATTCGAAAGAAAAAAACAAAACAGTTTCATATTTTATATCGAATTGGCTATAATCGGAACTACAATGAAACATTTTCACCGAAAACAAAACAAAATGCAGGACTTTGGAATTTTTCGACACTTTTGCACGTTTAATTGTTTATAACTTTTTTAAATAACAATGAATATTTTTGGTTGTAGTATCGACCATACAGATATCTGGAGAGTAAAATAGCGTTTGGTTCATATTGAAAAGTGCAATAGTTTCGAAATATGAGTGACAATTAGTTGAAAAAACGTGGTTTCGAGAAGAGCTTGTTGATTAAAGTAAACAAGCAAGATTTTTAATTAAAGCGTTGATTTTGGGTTATTCAATCAACGTTATAATATATTTTATTAATCCTCTAATTCTAATCATGTTAATTATTTCGTTCAAAATATTTTGTAAGATATTCTATTGTCATTTTTGGATCACATTTGGGAAAATTTTTATTTTGAATTGTTTGTTTACTGTAAATTACAGATGCATTTACTTACCTTTTGATTCCGAAGCTCCAAAAACAGAAGCAAAATTATTTTCAGTCACAAACAACGAAGCATTCGGCATTCCCGAAGTATTTCCTGGACTCAATACACTAAAAGCTAAAATAAGTTTTTATTAAAAATTAAACTACTAACAAAATAGTCATACATACCATTTTCATTTGCCATCCAAATATTGTTTTGCTGAGGTATCTGAGGTGCAAAGGCATTTGTGTTGGAAGGACTGAAGGCGTCTGAAAACGGATTTGATAGTTGCAGTAGATCGTCCGACGCTTTCAGGTTAGGCGGTGTCTGCTCATCTGCAAATAGATCGAATGACGGAGAACTTACGAACTGAGATGAAGATGTATTGTTGGATGCTGACGGTGGAGAGTTGCTCAAGAACGGATTGTTGATAGTGGTTGTTGGTGAAGATACCTTAGACTGTAACAGAAAAAATATGGTAGGGTTAAAATTAAAAACAAAAATAATGCGTAATGCGATATTGTTTTTTAAATCACAGTTTTTGAAGGTATACTTCTATACGCGCGCTCCACGTTGGAAATTTGTATGGGAGTGAATCTGTGAAATCATTACATATGTAAGATAATGAGTAAGAGAGAGACAGAAGATATATTTTCTCTCTTTTCCTCTCTCGAATATAAAAATGTTCCTTTTGTATATATATATTTAATACTATATATTATATATATATATATATATATATATATATATATATATATATATATATATATATATAATATATAAAATATTTATTAATATTATTATTTATGTGATATGTTTTGTATTATTTATTAAATGTTCATAATTATATTAGTCTTTTGTATTTCAAAATAATAATCTCAATAAATCACTGTGTGACCCAAAACTGTCAATTTTGAAATCCGTTTGTGTCATAGATAGATAAATAGATAGTTTATTTGACTGTAATTTACAAAAAGGTTTACAGCAAGTCAAACTAAAATTATAAATATTAATCATTACAACAAAATGAAAACATTACATTAAAAATATTTAAAACATTAAAATACATATAAAACGTACAATATGGACATCATAATATAATTAAAATAACATTAAATCTGGTTATGTTACAGCTTGGGTATTCACAGATACACTCTGGTAATATTCACCTAATGTATAAGGACACCTAGTCACTAGGTACTCTTTGACTTGGTTTTTAAAAGCTGTAGTTGAATGAATGTTTTTAAATTTTTGAGGAAGTTGATTATACAATAGTAAACCACAGACAGTAGATGACTTCCTACTTATTTCTAAATGTCGATGGGGTACTACAAAGTTTCTTATTTCTTGTGTTGTGTGAGTGAATATCACTGTTACATAAAAAAGAAAAGTTATGTATATTATTGTCATTTTTAAATACTTATGAATATTGCATTTTAATTTGTATTGTATTATTATATTGAATTATGTTGCACTGTATTGTAGTGTATTTTTTTATGTATATTATTGTCATTTTTAAATACTTATGAATATTGCATTTTAATTTGTGTTGTATTATTATATTGAATTATGTTGCAGTGTATTGTATTGTATTTTTATATTAATAACAAAATAAACAATGAATTTTACTGCAGAGTATGTGTAAAGAAATTTTTGCATTCAACTCCTTTCATACATATTATGAAAATAAAAATCTACATTTTCATCAAAATATTGATTCAATCCCTCATTTACTATACTCCTATTAAAGGTCAAATGTTGTTTATTAATTGTTAGTAAGTTGTTATTAATTCTGTTTCTCTTTCTGCTATTTGTTACCTATAGCATTACATATGTAATGATTGTGCAGATTGACTCCCAACTAAATTTATACCTGCTAATGCGTGTATAGAAGTGTAACTTCTACCGGCAGTCCCACTGGACTGCCACACCCGTTTTTTTCTTAAGAAGGTTTACATAGTTACTAAGGACATATCGAAAAAAATTAATTTTGTCTCATTCATTTCTCAAAATTTACAAATGTAGAATACTGAACTTTTCAAATAGAAAAAGAAATTTTTAAAGAATGTCAGTTTATTACAGTATATAATATTAGTATTAGACAAACCAGATTACTATACCTATACATGTACGACACAAGCTGAAAAGAAATTGATGATACTGAATATTGATGACAGACAGGTTAGACGATGATTAAGAGCACAACTGCATATAACAAGAAAGTGAACTTATGGTTCTGAAGGAACGTCAAGATTTCAACCAAATTATGAATCTACCTAAAAATTGAAGAACTAGAGGCAACCAAAAAAACCTGTTGAGAGTTAACATGTTAGATCAGAGTAAACAACTACCTCCTCTTCTTCTTCTTCTAGTGCTCACTCCACTAATGAAGGTTGGCCATAATCATTGCAAATTCGTCTCTATCTTCTGCTTACAAGCTTCTGTGTGTTTAACCCGGCCCGGACGCGAATGTTTTTTAGTCAGGATATTTGTCGTCTACTAGGACCTCTTTTTCCTTCGATTTTACCCTTCAAAATCAGCTGCAACAACACGTACTTATCATTTCTAAGTATGTGGTGTCTTTAATGGTGGTGAAAAGTCCTCTATCTGGTACCATTTCGTTCGTAATATGATCGGTCCATAATATTTTAAAAATTCTCCTAAAAAGCCACACCTCAAAAACTTCCAGCTTTCTCATTAAGTCAACATTAATAGTCCAAGTTTCAGGACCATAAAGAAGAATAGAGTGGATATATCACTTTACCATCCAATATCGGATTTGAAGATTAAGTCATTGGTTACTCACAAATTTCCTCATCTTCAAAAATGCTGCTCTTGATTGCTTTATTCTTGATCGAATTTCTGATTTCGAATTCGATCTTCAGTAATCCAGACTCCTAAGTACTTCATTTTGTCCACTTGTTCAATATCGTCATTTTTTATCTGGATCCTTGTTATGACTTTAACTCTCTTACCAACTTTTGCGTTAAAATCTCCTACAATTATTTTCATATCATTGGTCATACCTTGGTCATGAATATATGGGTAAAACAGTGATAAAAGAATGCTTCAATCGATTTAAAAAAAGGTCGCACATCTATTGACAGGGAGCAGGTTTCTGGTCGACCGTCCAACACAACAATACCGGAAAATATCGAACATGTGAGACTTGGAGAATATCTTCTGTAGACTGTGCCGCCAACTATATATCTTGGAATTCCAGAAACTTATTTTCAAAGAATTCTAACTGAGAATTTGGGAACGATTCGTGTTGGTGCCAAATTGATTCCAAAATTGCTATATAAAAGCTACTTTACACTGTGTCAATAAACTCGGTTCGCTAATCCCAGTCCGAACTCTCTAGTGAATTTAGTAATTATTTTTTTGCGAAGTTAGTTACTTTTTGACAGACTAAAAGTGGCTGGAAATTACTATACAACCAAGCACCCGTACTCATAGCCAATATTAATAGTAAACAAACTAAATAGTAAATAAAATAGAACTTTGCGAATTACCGACAATCAATATTTATTTATCTGCACCATATAATAAATAGTTATGTTAAATTATAACAACTAAATATATATTTTTTAAATATATACTACCCAAAATTTGATGGGTTTAGTATACACTTCGACTATTTAGAATAATTCTTCTTTTTTTAAAGAAAGAAGTCTGTAATAGCAGGATACTTGAGCTATTAATACTGAGAAGTAGGAATTGTTGTGTTGTAGGTTTCCGACAATGAATCTGTCAAAATATGCCCGAGCTAAGCGAATGGAGTTTACTACTTACTACAATAGAAATGTCATTGTCACTTTATACAAGAGTCACAACAACAGTTTACTATTAACGAGTATTTAGTTTATTGTGCAAATATTAATTTATCGAATTTTGCCAAAACAATAATTTTCTTATAGATAATACATGATTCAAAATGACAAAGAGAAGGCTATATACCTGGAAGTCATCAGCAGACCAAAAAGAGAGAATTGTAAGAAACCAAATAGACTATGTATTAGTTAGACAAAGATACAGGAGCGCAATTATATCCGCAAAAACCTATCGAAGTGCCCGACATAGGATCAGATCACAACCCAGTAGTGACCAAAATTAGGCTCAAAATGAAAATAATAAAACAAAGAACAACAAATGCAAATACCGATACAACTAAATTAAGGAACCCACGCATAAGGCAACGCCTGGCAGATAATATCAAAAACGGATTAATGAATGCTAAAGAACAAATTCTACAAAATACTGAGACGGATAAAAAATGGTTATTAATAAAGACAGAAATAGATAAAAGTCAAAAAGAACCAACCAGATATAAAAAGAAGCAATGGATGACGGGAGAAATTTTAGATTTAATGGAAGAAAGACGTCAATATAAAAACAAAGATAATCAGATGTACAAAAAAGTGGATAAACAAATAAAATACAGAATTAAGAAAGCGAAAGAACAATGCGCAGAAATAGAAGAACACCAGAAAAGACATGATAGTTTTAACACACATAAAAAAATTAAAGAATTAACTCACAACAATAGAACAAGAAAACCGGGAATACTGAAAGATGCAAATGGGAAACTTGTGTTGAATACTAACGACAAATTAAAGAGATGGACAGAATACATCAATGAACTGTTCAAAGACAATAGAACAGAACAGATGGAGATAGAAGTAGAAGATGATACGGTTTTAAAGATATTAAAAGAGGAAATTAAAATGGAATTAAAAAACAGCAAAAAAGCAAACATACTTTGATGTAGCTTATAGAGGGCCCCACATATGCCACATATGTGGCATACATTTGCGCTTAACTTTTTTGCTCTTCAAGTTATCGGTATTCGTGATAAAAAATAATAAAGATACATTATTTTAACAAAAAAAGGTATACTTGTTAATAACTTCAAAACTCGACAGTTTTCGAGATAATCGCATTTTACAAATCAACTGCGTAAGTCTGATTTAACGCAATTACTCCAGGCAACGAAAGAAAATTACAGAAAAACCTCAATACTTCTGAATTTTGGTATAAAATACCTTCAACAAAGTTATTAGTTAACGAAATATTAAATAAAATAAATATATCAGCAGGATAATTAATAATATTATTTGACAAAACAACAGAATAATTGGATTTTACATCAAACATTTTACGTTTTGTATTAAATTAAAGTCATAATCAAAACATTTTATTTACAAACCAAATTAAGAAATAGTTACTAAACTAAATAACATTAAACTTTTTGTCAAAGTAAGTGTTCGATATGTCCACCATTTTCTTTACCACGACATGCATTTTAAACATGAATTTTAAATAAACGTATGGTTTGGAACCATTGGTAATTATTTTTTACGGACAGGCGAATTACCTTGTAATTTGAATGGTGAGATTTATTTACATTTTTTATAAAATGATATTATTGGTTTATTGGATGAATTGTCATCAAACTTAAGGCGAAATATGTGGTTTATGCAAGATGGTACATCACCACATTATAGAGAGAGGGCAGTGAGAACATACTTAAATACAACTTTCCTAAACGTTGGATTGTTCGTGGTAGTCATATTCCTTGTTCTTGTGATGAGATATTAATATAGTCCGTCTAGAAAGTATATGGAAAAAAGAAAGCAGAATTATAATTTTACGGTATTTATTTCTATCACTTGACATATAAAATTTCAACAAATAATTCATCTCATTTACTTATACAATCTTCATTTAAATCTAAACACTTAACTAAACGTCCAGGTACACCCGAAACTAGGTCAAGGCCATAATTTTCGGTAATGGTGTTCTAGGCCTGTAAAACTGACCGAATCAAACCTTCTTTATCTCGTAGCGCTGCTCGTTCCACTTCAATCTTCATTAGTCCCCATATGTTTTCAATGGGGCTAAGATCTGGAGATGCTGCTGGCAACGGAATTGTTGCCAATTCGTGTTCTTGCATCCAAGCTTGAGTATAAACAGAAGTATGGCATTTTATCTTGCATTATCTTGCTAAAAACGCCATCCCTCTGGATATAAAACATGAGACCTTTCAAAAAGAAAACCATTTAGGATGTCACAATATTTCGCACTATCAACAGTACCATTAACTATGCAGAGAGGTCTAGCACCACGCTGAGATATTTCTCCCCAAACCATTATTTTAGTGGGAAATTTGGAAATTTGAACGGTTACATTTTCTCTTAATACTTTTAGATGATTTGCACCAAGTTTCATCAGATATAAAGACATTATTAAAATTATCTTCTCGAAAGCGTTGACAAAAATCTATTCTTCGTTTCCTTTGCAGAGGGGTCATTGTAGGAAAGCGTTTAAAGTGTTTCCGCGAATCTTACGCGGTCTACCCGAAACTGGTCTATGTCTCATATCTATGACATTTTTTATCCTCTTTATTGTCTCATACACTGCCCTTATTGCG